>NW_027466470.1:13787500-13955000 GCF_050575085.1 Anarhichas minor | reverse complement strand
CAGCTTGTTATCACTCAGGCGCAGATTAGACCTCCTGCCCCTTTACAGCGAACACATCTTGCATTTGTGCAACTCCTTCATTTCTACATGACTCAAGAATGTAGACTGCAGAGGGGATGGTTGCAAGAAGCCTTTTTGGATTGGAGTGTGAGTGCAAATAGTGTAGAGAATCTTCGTGGTGCAAGAAGCCACAGGGGATAGTAAACACACAACGTATCAAATTACAAATGCTGTTGGTGGGTCATCTTGGTCATACTGAATGCCTTTAGCTGCATTTGTCGTGAGTCCAATTAAATAACTAAACTCAAATTATCAAAGAGGGCTAAACCTGTGCCCAAAATGGAGGTGCATCAGTCAATCTGTTACATTATATTAGTATGATTCTGTATGTTAAGACAATGTCAGCTCCACTAGAGTTGGATCTAGGGTTTGAAAAACATTTATCTTAAAGTAACAGAGTTTATTTCATTGTTGCATGTATTAGGACGTAAGAACCTGATTTGAAGTAAATACAACACAACAAGGCATTTCACTATGGACTGCAGGTTGATGATGTATATATAGAGATATGTTTGTCCTGAATAACATATCTTTCTACAGTGTGCATTTGAGGAGATAACAATATTAAGGGATCAACACATTCTTATGGAGTGAAGTCTCTCATTTGGACAAGTTATATTATCTAAAAATAATTCAAACTATTTATTATTTAGCAGGGAGTCTTGACTGTATCTGACTTTGAAAAAGAAAAAAAAAAAAAAAAAAAACAGCTGCATGAAGAACTGAAGGACTTCCGCCTAAAGTGTGTTCAACCTGAAAACAACAGTGCAACGCTGCCGCCAGGTGGTGAAACGTGAGATTACAAAGACGTCCACAACACCCATCTCTCTGCAATTTGTCGCGCAACAAAGAAACAGAGGCAGACTCAAACACAGCACATGGAACATATTACAATATGAATCATGTCCGGATCGACAGCATACCCCCCCCCCCCCCCCCCCCCCCCCAACATTAAAAAAATCCGATAGCCAACCAATGAATTGCTCTCACATCAGCTGCCATTCATGAGCAACTGCTGTGAATGAGGTTCTCTCCTCCATCTCACATCATCACCACCATCACCACCACCATCACCGTCAGAGCTGGTCACGTGGTGAGTAGGGAGCGGGCGGTGGGTGTGTCCAATCGCGTGTGGTTTCATTCATAACTACAGTCTTCATCTGAAGCCCAAATTAAAGTATGCAGACGGGGCAGGCTGCCTGTGGACCGCCGCTTCAAACGGAGTCTACAGCCCGGTGAGTCCGATCCACGTCCCACTCACAACCAGGACCAGTTCACGGACCTACAGGGGTACTCGCGGTGTAATGTGTTACTATTTCATTCTGTAAGATGTGTGATAGGTGAGCCGGCTCTAGCTTCATCGGAGTTTTTTCAGTGAGAGTTGTTTGACGCGCGGGGAGCGCGGGGTTCCTGTGTGACTAATCTTGATTTATTCCCCGCAGGCTGAGAGCAGACGACGTAGAGATGCGGGACAGCCCTGATCGGCGGGTTTTCGGAGGAGAAAGGAAGATGCTGCTGCTGCTGCTGAGGCTGCTGCTGCTGAGCGCTGCCGGCTGCAGCGGGTCGCTGTAGTCAGTCTGCACAGAGCGGAGGGGAGCTGCTTCAACACCGCCTGTATAGACCGTAAGATACAACACATCTGGAGACTTTCATCATCCAGTCACACGTCAGGGTGATATGCAGTGACCCCTTTCCCTCCCTCCCTCCTCCCTCCTCCTCCCTTCAGCCAACTGATGGTGCTTATGAGGGTGTAAACATCACAAACATCATTACAATCTGCTGATGGAGTGAAAGTATGTGAATGTCCGTCTGTCTGAGCCGCATCGTCCATCTGTCTGTCTGGTGTACATGGTTAAAGCGAGAGATGATGTGAGGATGTAACATGTCATGACACCCTCGAAACTAACGTTCGCACGCACATACGCACATATATATACACACACACACACACACGCGCACACACGCACACACTTTGGATTTCTTTTTTTCTCCACAAGTCGGTGTCAGAATTGTATTCTGGTTACTTCTTAGATAATAATAATAATGTTAAAAGTAGACTAATAGGAAAAGGTTATTATGAATCAATGAATACTTATAAAATGAAACAAATATTAAATAATATATATGAACACATTTTATTATTTATTATTTTATCTGCCTGATATATTTGGTATTTTTTTGGGAACACTTGGACCTCAATTAGAATTTAAAATAAAGCTTTATGTGGGATTGAACACTGTTTGGCTTCACACCATGGGTTTGTCATGTCATGTCATCAAGTTTATATATATTATGCTACACATTTCATGTCATCAATGCATAAAGGAACCCGCTATAGCTGAGTGTGGCCTGGTAGAATTGATTGCTGGTTGATTTCTGTAACAGGTCAGTGAAATCATTCAAATTGGCTTCTGCTATGAAAAAACATGCTAAATGCTCTAGGTGTGGATTTAGTGGTTTTATTAGGTCGTAATAAGAAAGAAAAGGAAAATGTAAGACCACCAGCAAGGACATTTTTAAAACCTTGGACAATCAAATCAAATCAAATAGACCATTACATTATTTTCCAAGGTAGCTTTAAACCATTTTAACTGCTTGTGATTCAGTGTGCAAAGAGAGGACAGTGTTTTCTTTTCTTTTATTAAAATTATTTTCTTACTTTAAGTCCCCCTATTATAACTAGTTTATAACAGCTGTAATAATACACAATTTTAATATGTTTATAGTGGTTGACAAATAATGTACATTAATAAACACTTAAACACGACCATATCTGCTTACAATACGTCATAGAGTGGTAAACCATTCAGTAAATGTAAAGTGTTACCAAATTTCAACATGATCTGAGTGAGTGTGGTTCTCTATTGTTGGTGTGCTCTTGCTATTCAGAGCGTTGTCCTTATCAGTGTTACCTTGAGCTGTTGGTATGAGATATATTACAGAAAATATGACTCTCACATGGAGAGGGAATGTGCGGCAGTGTTATGTGAAAGGAATGCATTCATGGCCTGATGTTACACAAGCACTCTGTATAATAGTATGTGTCAGTCGTCTCTCCCTCTTTGTCTGTCTCCGTCTTATTTTACAGACAGTGGACTGTCGTCTAATGACTGAGATGAGAGATTCTTGGTTATTGTGTGATATTGTTCATGTGTGTGTGTGTGTGTGTGTAACAGTCCCTCTTCAGGAGATGTCAGTGAATCTTTAGACACATTTAATGCACTGTGCTCAATGTTAAATGGGGCATTACAGCAGTTTTAAACAAGAGGACCAGTTTACTTGTCATGAGGTGCAGGTATACAGTCTGCAAAAACAGTTTACTGTTTTCTGTTACTCGGCCCAGCTTCGTTCTCTGGCTCATTCATATGATCGGAGGAAGGAAATAACTCTGGATTTGGCTATTAGTGTATTTTAGGACCTATTGATTTAATTAAGAGCTATTCATGTGGTCGTACTGGAAAGTTGATTTACCAAAACACAATTAGTTACACTGAGTAACAGATGTCTCTCTCTCTCAATGTAAGTCTATGCAGTCATGACATCACATGAAGAACCTGGAAGTTTGAATTCCCCGGTTTGGTCGCTAAATTAGCTTCCAAGGTCTCTTCCTGGGGGTTTGGAAGTCTAATACTAAATAGCAAGAGTCCAGGAGTCAATAATCAGCACAAAAAGTATGAGCACAATTCTTCTTGTTTTTGGCGTAGACAAGGTTTGAATACATCTCCCTCTGGCAAAGGTGAGATTGTGTGAGCCCACCTGTAGGTGTTTTATCAAATGTTGCTGGAATAGGAAGAAATCATGTTTTTGTTGAGGGCTGTCTAGCCGTGGACTAATACACAAGTGGTGCTTATTTACTGCAGCAGGACGTTTGTGTGACATTCAAAATAAACTACAGTGCCCACATTCATCGCGTTGAAGGAACATGTCACCTGGTGCAACTGTGTGGCTCATTGATGTGTTTTTTTTTTAAACAATGGAGGTCTATAACATATGCATAAAATAGGATAATCTCACTGTTGGTCTTGGTCACAGGATTTGTTTCACCTGTTCTCTGACTTTTCCGCATGAAATAACAGAAACCGTCGTTATTGTCGAGAAAGAATCAGCAGCTCCGTCTGACTTCACTGTCTCCATCCTCTGCAGGGTTCACACACGCTGACCTGGACCATGAGCAATGATTCGCCTGTTCTGACAAGTCTGACAGAGCACTCCACCGTGAGTACCGCTACGTCCGCCCCTCCCACTCTGTGTCCACCAACACTATAGTCTCCCCACCTTCACATCAGCTGGTGTCTGCGACAACTCTCCCACAATACTTTACAGATTGAACTGGACCTCAGCCAAAAGCAGCACACAAATAGGTACAAGCAGTGAGTTAACGCCACACTGTCCCAGTAACAGGTATTATATCCCAGCAGGACCTGTAATGGGGGAAAGCTTGATCTGAATCCAAAAGGGATTTTACTCAAAAACGGGGCGTTATTTTGATGTCGGATCTGTGTGCCATATAGCCCCTGGAGGCCGAGGAGGATATCTGAGCCTGCTGAGGTGATTATCGGACAGTTAAAGCTGTCTGTGCGGAGGGAGAATGGACTGTAGCATCCCTCGAGAGTGTGTGTTAGAAGCATGGCCTAAAGACTGGCGAGAGGCTTCGCTGCTCAAGCTGATTGACCGTGTTGTTCTTCCTCTTTGGCTGAGCTTGTGAAAACAGCAGATTTAATTAAGCTACAGATGCTCTGACAAGCTCTCTCTGTGTGTGTGTGTCTATCAAGGTGTGCATGTTACACACACGTATACGGCTTCAAACACATTATACTGTATCTCCCCATAGGCTTCAGCAGAATGTAGGCCACGATAACATCTAATGAATGTGAAAATATACTGTGTGTGTGTGTGTGTTTGTATGACATGGGACTTAGTTTGACATGTTCAGGCCTGAGGTTTGAGGTTGAATGAAAAGAGGGGGGGGAAAAGGGTATTTTTATTTGCTCTAACGCACGAAATCGTCATCTGGTTGTATACGAAGAAAGTCCCTCCTCCATGTTGCGACTTGCTTGCTGTTGGATTGAGCCTGCGGTTGAGGTTGACACAGATTGATTGATGCTTTATTTTACGGAAGCACCTTTACAGTGAATGGAGTCAACCCAACACAGTCTTTATCACACACACAAACACGTTGTTTTTTTAATGCAACTCCATTAGTCGACTGACAGAAGATTAATTGTTTCAGTCATTTTTCAATCAAAATGTCAAACATTCTCTGTTTGCTGCTGTTAACAGAATATATTGTTGTTGTTTTTTAGCTGATTGTCAGACAAAACAAGACATTTGGAGAAAGCAAACAAATAAAAAGTCTTGCAAACATTTTTTTTCACACTTTTCTGACATTTTACAGACAAAACGTTTGATTGAGAAAGTAATGGGCAGATTACAATATAATGAAAATAAAAATCATTAGTTGCAGCCCTTTAGTGTCTGTACATCCAGTCAGCAGCAGGCTTTGAGTTTGAGCTGTACTTTAAATTTTCAGTGATTAAATAGTCCTTAATCCTCCTTTTAACTCCTTCCATGCTGTAAAATAATCTAGTTTAAAGTGTGTCTGAAGCAAAAACTTTAAAAACACTTTCACCTAAAACAGTGCAGGTTTGAGGAATGACGTACACATTATTGGTGAAGGTTGAAGCTACTGAGAGTTTTAGGAGTCAGTAGAGAACATAGATAAGGAGGCAGTTTGTGTAATTTGGCCTTATAATAAAAAATTAACGAATGTTTCATTCTACAGTTGTATAAGGAGCACAAACCAATTTTCAAATGACCGTTAATGACCTTGATGCTGCTCTTGCTAAGGCCATCATCATCATCTAAAGGTCTTCCTGTGCTCAGTGAGGAGCTTCTCACGCGTCTCAGTTTTCTTTAAATCTGTGCACGATGACAACCTTTAACATTTTTCATATATTATGTAACGCTAAATGTTGCAATAGATGAATATTCCCTTTGTGACAGTGAGAAGAGCCCAATTATTTTCTCTCTCTGGTGAAACTGACATCGGAAGAAAAGCCAGGAAAGTCTGGTGTGGGGATTGCTCATGTGCGTCTGCAACCTCCTCCGATTTCCATTTTTAGCCTGCGGAGGCCTCAATTCCCCCTCATTGAGAAGAGCTGGGAGATTGAATTAAGGGTCTCGCTGACGTTTCGATTAGCATCCCCAAGCTCACTCAGCCAAGACTGAGAGTATTAATCAGAGGGACTAAAGCAGTATTGTGTGTGTATGTGTGGATAAGAATCACTGTGAGGAGGCAGGGACTCAAGAAATAGTTCATAGTTAATAGTTAATTCTCTCCTTATTAAATATTACGAGGATTTGCTGGCAGCGTAATGCGACAAAGAGATTCCTCATTGCTGTGAAGCTCAAAGGGAGAAGAATCAATTACTGCCCCAGCAGGACCAACGCAGCCAGCGAGCTCACAACAGCGAAATATGACAACAGAGATATGTCTTTGTGCTTTTAAGGAGTGAGTTACGAGCTCCAGCAATGACATGTGAATACAGCATGGGAATTAAAGTGAAAACGGTGACAATACAGAGGGTACCAGGGTTTGGCTGATACTGGTTTTGAAAGCCGATATGTTTAATGCCACATTATATTTTCTGTCAATATCTGCTTTTTATACAGCAAGAAAAGGTTGAGATCTATTTTTTACTTTTAAGGAAAATTCAAAATATCCAAAATTCCAATTTCAGGACATTATGTTTTTCAGGATGTGCCTGTGGCGGCGGGCCAGGTGGAGAACTATGTGCTGCTGTTGGTGCTGCTGAGTGTTTTTGCCGGGGGGACGCTGGTCCTGCTCTCCCTGCTGCTCCTCTTCTGTCACCGCTGCTGCTTGGGTGGACGACGCTACTCCAGGTGGGTGCGCCCGGCTAGGTGACACACTGTGTGGGACCTTTGCAGGCCTGGTTTTACACGCAGGGATTACAGGAGGCAACGTGATTGTAAGAGCAGTGGGTTAAAGTCGTGCTGAATCTGACGTTGAAAGTTGTGACGTGACCAGACACTTGCAAAGAGTAAAAATCTTTTCCTCCTGTCAGAGCGAGTGATGACCCAGAGAAGACAAACACCACTTATGCTGAGGATTCTCAGCCCACCCAAGGTCAGAGCTGTGTATTTTCTTCGGTTCATACATACATCTCTTCTGGTCCGCTGTCGTCACTCACGTCGTTTCATTCCCTGGCTTCGTCCTTGTTCTCTTTGTCGTTCAGAGATCACCATTCATCTGGATGAATCCGACGCTCTCTCAGCTGCCAGCTGTCACGATGGAGAGTCGGAGCGATTTGTCTCCACTGGGTCTACCGGCCGCAGAGTCTCATTTAATGAATCTGCACTTTATGAACAGGAGAAGACGACCCAGGACAAAGGACGCAGGTACAGTTAATAAACAGGTGATTTTACATTATAATTTGGATGAGCTGTCGGTGGAATCAGATTAAATGATTCGTCCTCTCTCTCAGGTACACTCTGACTGAGGGAGACTTCCACCACCTGAAAAAGGCCCGGCTGACCCACCTTCACCTGCCTCCGGCCCCGTGTGACCTGAAGATCCTCACCATCATGGAGTGTGACTCAACAGAGAGCAGCACCGTCAACATCAATGAGACCGCAGCTCCCAAACTGCCCCTCACTATCTACCAGGTAACTTTTCACTGACTGTAATTTATCTCACTAATGTCACCAAATCCGGTTTGTTTCCTCATTGTTGTTGTCTCCCTGCGTTGATTTCTCTTTCCAGCCCACTGAGAGAAGAGTCCCTGACTGGGTGGGACTCAGCCTCAGCGGAGGTCTGCCTGGAGACCCGCACCACTCCACCATACTGGACCAGGGCCCCAGACAGGCTTCATCCGCCATGAAAGCACAGCAGTCATGGTCCCAGACAGTAAGTTGAACCTTTTTCCACTTTGTGACAGCTATAAAATGGTCATTGCATATTACAGGTCAATTCAGGACTTTCAGAAAAAGTCTGTAAGAAAAGATTCCAATCACAGCTTTTTTTGTGCATGTTTTAAGTTCCTGCTTGAAACATTTTTGTTTAGATGAAAAGAACACATTTCCTCAAAATCTGCAAACCACTAAATGTTTATTTTTACAGTAAAGTTGTGATCCAGAAATGCATTTGCACAGATAGATTCCTCAGTGAGGATTGATCCATGTGTGTCACACATAAACAGAGCTGTGAAAAGCAGCTGCCACCGGCTCAAAGCTAGTGATGCACTGTGACATCAGTCATCACTGCAGCTGAGTGACATTATGACAAACTGCTGTCCCCTGAGGGGCTTTGCTTCTGCCCGTCGTGATTCATCTCAGCTGGTCTGCCTCAACCCTCCTTAATGTCTCATCACCTCCCTCTGTCCTCCTCTCCCTTCATCTCTTCTGTCAGATGGAGGCTATCGGGGACAGGGGAGAGGCTGAGAGCGAAAGGGGGATGAGAGGAGAGTCGACTCAAGCTCCGGGACAGACTTCAGTTCTACATTTCTTCTCTAAACTGCGGCGTCATGCCAGTCTGGAGGGGGCAGGGCCTTACTTCAGGAAGTGGAAGTTTGACAGCAGTCATCGGGCTGCCAGCCTGGATGCCAAAGGTTTGGATAAATGTCATAAATAGATGATAAGCTTAGATTAGTGAATGATGTAAAAAGGCAAAAAAATATATATAGTAAAGGTGAAAAACATCAAGTAGACATTCTTTCTTTTCATGTGTATTTCTACTAGGATCCCCCAAGAGAAAGCCCTTCCAGAGACAGAGAGCAGCAAGTGAAACCACTGATCACACCGACGACGACTCTTTGTCCCTCGGAGATGAGGTCATTGAGTCGTTCCCACAGTCCCCTGTCCTGACCAGTGGCCTCCAGTCCCTCTCTGCAGAGTCTCTTTCTCAACCAGAAACTGTACTCATGTCCTCAATCTTCCTCAGCAGGTACATCCCTTTCCATAACCCCATGACTTGGACCATGACATTCCCAGAAAGAATGATTAACTGTTTTCCATCTCTGCAGGTTAAAACCAGAGGCCACGGTGGAGTTAGGTGGTAGCAGCGGCCCCAGAGGAGAGGATCTCTGTTCGCCAACAAATGATTGTCGCGCCCAGAGGCAGGAGGAGGCAACAGCCAATGGGACAGGAGTAGAAACAAAGTTCGGTGCAGGTACAAGAACAGAAGCAGTGGGAGTCGAGCTAGAGTCGGTAGAAGATGACGACTTGTTTGCGGTACGACAAGGAACTGCTGTACAGGAAAGGTTCAAAGACATGTTAAATACAACTAAAGACACACAGACATCGGACGTGAGGAAAACGAGTGAGGCAGATGAAGGAGATGAGCTGGTGTTGGGAGCTGAGGCAAGGTTAAGGGCCGGCTCAGGCTCATCCCTTTCCTTCATGATTCGCCAGGAGAGCTCGGAGGCTCCTCCCTCCCTGTACAGAGACATTTGGAGCTTGCGAGCCTCTCTAGAGCAATACGCCTCCTCAGACCAGAGCAGCACAGATCGGGAGTCCATCCGCAGCGATGCTGACAGCGTCTCATCCCATGGTGGTGCAGGAGCTCGCTCTGGCCTGGACAGCTGCTTGTCCCAAGACCTGGACGATGAGCCTGAAGGAGAAGGCGAGGGAGAGATGTTGGAGGGAGGATTCAGAGGGGCGTCAGGTGGGAACAATGAGGTGGGAAGTGGAGCTGGGGGAGAGGGTGAGGCAGGGAATCGTAAACTCCTCCAGATGGACAGCGGCTACACCTCCATTGAAGCACCATCCAGGGCACCAGAAGAAATGCGGCTTTTTGGGACTCCTGGAGCTCCGAGAGTGAAGACGGCATCTGAGAGAAGGTTGTTCTTCACCAGCTCTGGGAGAAAAGGTTCAGTGTGCGAGAGCGTCGAGGCCAGGCAGTTTCAGGAGGAGCTGGAGGATGAGATGGACGGCACAGAGGAGAAACTAAAGGAGAGATCTCAAACTGGCAGCCAGTCTCTTACACTTCAAGAACCACATCAGCTTCTGAAATCCCTTCAACCTCCAGAATCACAATCACAGTTGATGTCTCCTCTGATTAAGCCAATCCCACAGTCCTCTACTCCCCACAAACCCCATCTCCGCCGCCGCGACTACAGCATCGACGAGAAGACAGACGCTCTCTTCAACGAGTTCCTCCGTCATGATCCACGCTTTGACCAGCAGAATTCGCCGCTGCGCTCCAGGCACCGATCCAGAGTTCACCTCCGAAAACAGTGGCAGCGACACAAGCAATACAGCGACCCAGGGTCAGGTGCTGGGGGTAGGTACTCCCCATCTTTGGAGAGGCAGAGGTTCACGCCGCTGAGGAGAGGCGACAGCGCCGGTTACCCTCTGGACACCAGGTATCACAGCACACTCTCGCGCATTGCGAGTGCTGCTGATGAGGAAGCCAGCGAGGTTGCGGCCTGTGAGGAAGCCGCCAAAGAGAGCACAGATGACAAAGATGAAGGAGGTGCCGAGGAAGCCGCAGAAAGTACAGCCGACACAACCTCCGAAGGCACCGACGCAACAAAGAGTTGCACAGAGTCGACTGGTGATGGCTGCCAGGTCTCTACAAAAAAGGGCAAGGGAAGCACAACTAGCCGGTCTTTGACCACTACACAGATGAGCAACATGGATCCGAGAGTCAACAATAGAAACAACAACAGCAGTCAAGCTATTCTATCCGAGAGCAGCCTGACAGACAAGCTGGTCGTGTCGGTTGAAGAGAGGCTCTACAGCAGCCTGCGCAGTGCAGAGAAGCTTGGCCACGGAGGAACGGAGCGTGTGCTCACCGTGTCACACACAGCCTCACCCGGCTTCAGTCCCATATAACCGGTTAACAATCTCATCTTCTTCATCGACTTTATTTCACATCCATTATCTATAGACGACAGACTTGAACAAAAGGGTCTCTAGCACTTCAAGCATCATCATGTAGATGCTTGGCCATTTGTGTCCCTTATATTTGGGTAAATAGCTGACGCATCAAAACACATATGTCCTAAAGGACAGAAGAGCAGTCTCTTCCAGCATTTCCATTCAGACCTTGATTTCCACTGTGACGCCATGTGACACGTGATGCTCCCTTTTTATTGATAACCATTCTCAAAATCAAATGCATTTGTTACATAGCTTTGAAAATATAGACCCATCTTTAGAAAAATGTAATATTTTCAGACTTAACTGTGAATTTTCAGCATGCTACTGTATGTCCAAACGTGTGTGTGAATACTGTACAGTTTTGACTTTAAAACAAAAAGCACTTTGATGGGAAGAAAGATAACGATGGAGTGTCCGTCACCCATTTCTCTCATTTCAAAACCATATCCTCAAGTGTCCTTCTCGTCTCGATCACCACGAGGGTAAATGTCTCCGTGAAAGCTTGAGGTTTATGTATTTGGCGATAAGAACAGTGATCATGTAAAAAAACATAACTTAAGTGCTCGCAACCCTGTCATTTACACCATATCAGCAGATCTGTAAAAACAGATGGGATACCCAAACTACACAGCCAACACAGCATTCTGAATAACATGCATCAAGGATTTTTTATACTCATATTTCATATATTTTTATAGGATTTTTGTTAACCATTTGTCCCCGTTATTCATCATAATTAAGGAGGCGGTATCAGGGTTTGAGCGAAGTGTTGCATCAGTGCTGGGAGATGATACGTAAAGTGACTGACATAGGAGCCTCTCAGGCTTTCAGACAGATGGTCCAGTGACAAAGAGTTGAGGCTGTGAAAGGAGAGGTTGAAACTGAATAGCAGTGGAATAAACTCACTCCGTATTACTAAATAAAAGATACGTCTGGTGATATTCTATATTTTTCTTATTGTCAACAAATCCCACAAAAAGACCAAAACTAACAATGAATTCATGATACGATCAGGAATTACCTGTATAGTCAAAGCCTGATTTAGTTTATAGCTCTCCATTGTTGTCCATAAACTATTAAAAAACTGAAACGGTGAGCCACGTCGCTGGAGCAGGTGACATTCAATCATTGCTACAAATAGGCACATTCATTTATTTTGAGTGAAGACCACTCTCATTATAAGAACTGCGCCGTTAACCCACGGCTGAAAATAGTGCCTGAAAAATGCACTATTTACTCCCATTAGAGTAGAGTTTTCTAAAAACTGCAGCGGCCAGCAGTTTTAGTAAATGATTTACCATTTCTTAGGAATTATCTAAAGTTGAAAAACAATGGGCTTGGAGCTGAGAACCACATAGGGGCTGGGGAAGTCAGAAAGTATTAAGAGACAAACTGACACCTTCTTGGTTTTGTTTATTTGTTGGCATTGAAAAAAAAAAGAAATAAAAAATATTTGCAGCCCAATACTTAAAGTAATACTTTGCAGATATCCTCCGTGTTTACAGGTTAAAATCACAGGACTCCACTGTGTGTGCCAGTATAGTTGTAACATTATTTATGCGTGATGTCACCTGGGAAACTGCGATGGCAGGTAGCGCGTGTCCCTTTTCCTTTCACAGACGTGGGTTGGATCTAGAATACCTGTATATTATAAAACTCATGTCTTTGTCCTCAATCATAGTGGACCATGTTTTATTGTAAATGAGTAGTGCAGAAAATTAAAATGTCTCGCAGCCTTGACAAATGCTAGACCATGTGGGACCAACTGAGGCCCTTATTCATTTTGGACCGAAACATTTTTTTGTGAATAAAAACATGAGCAAAACCGGACTATATACGCAACCTGTGGTTTTATGCTGTTGTAACATATTTCATGTAAGCTGATGTACTGTGTGAAACAGAAGGTGTCCTGACACACTAATCATACCGCTGGAATATTAGTCAGCCTGTAAACGCGAGACATCTCTTCATCCTTCCTCGTGCGTTTCGTTGAACAGAGAATCTCTGCTTCGACCTTGCTGACGTGGGAAGCGCTGCTCTCTCCCTCCCTCAGAGTAATGACTCACCTGCTCTCTGATCTATTCCCAGCGAGGGGCTGACGATGGGCCTCGGCTGCGTAAGAGTGGGGCGGGGCTCCCCCGCTGATGTGATCGACACAATAAAGAGCAGCATCGCTGAAAAATAGGCGATTGTGACGGCACACCGCCTGCAGCCGCATCGGCCTGATACTCTAGGATCTGACTACAAACTAGCTGCAGACATCAGAGTAAGACGAGAGGAGCATTCCCGTCAAATAATAACCTTGTTAAGGGCAGGTAAAAAAATAAAATAAAAACAGGACAAAGGATCATCCAACAAAATAGCCTGTTTGGGACATATTTTATATAAATAATAATTAAAAAATATTCATTGGAAAAAAGAAAAAGAAAAGAACCTAAATGGAAACAGGTCAGCGGTGGATCTCAAAGCTTCAGTCTTCAACACTTTCCCTTTTCCCAGCTCTGTACAGCATGCAGTTTGTGGTAGTAGAGTACTATTATAATTATTCTCATTATAGATTTAAATATAGAATTATTCATAACTTTTGAATCTTTTTTTTTTTCCTCTTTTAATTTTTTACACTTCACAATGAGTCTTAAAAACTGCCATTAGGGTTCTGTAAAAACAAAAGTAGTAATAGAAACAGGTGTGTGTGTGTGTGTGTGTGGGGGGGGGGGGGGGGGGTTGGATGGGTGGGGTACAGGGGTGATGGTGTTTGTAACGTCCGGTGCAACACTTGACCCTCCTAAGAGGGTGACAGGGTGGAGAGGGGAAATTGACTAGATGACAGAAGTGGATGACAAGAGTTGAAAGGAGCCAAAATATGAAAAAAAAAAAAAAAAAAAAAAAAAAAAAAAAACTCAAAACATCTTCACAGCCAGTGCCTCAGTCTCAGAGCAAAAAGAACATTTCATGCTGTCCTCCTCCTCCCCGTCGCTCATACCGCATCTTCTAAAGACTCTGCAGGCCAGTGGTCCAAGGAGGTATGGGGGCATTAACGTCAGCAGGTTTCTCTCACAACCGTGAGGACTCCGGACACAGAAGGACGGGGACAGACCAACCTGAGAGACAGAGGACAGAATATAACAAGACGTCCGGTGTGGTTGTATTTTAAGTTGATCTCATTCGTTAACGTAGCACATATACTTTGTTAACATGGACAGACTCGTCCACTGGGTGAGAAAGAGATACAAGCATCCGACAGCCCACTTTCTCTCTCATCCAGGGTGAGTCATCGCCTGAACAAATGAACACACAGCCTCTCCTCTGCACTGAGCTCATGACAAACAGCCTCACACTGTGACTGGTTTGTATGCGCTACAGACTGAATGAGCAAGCTGTGGGTGGTAACTGGAAAGAGAGGAGCTCAACCTATTAATTTGGTGTGTACGCTTGCAGCACAAATTGGTCCCACTTCTTCTCCTGAATGAGGGCCACTGACGAACCCCTGCAAGGTTATCGTCTAGATTAATCCTGACGGAGAATAGAAAAATGACGCCCCAAGACCGGACAAGTCCAGATCTAGTTTTCGTGACTGTATAGGAAACCTCCTAGGGAGAGGCGGTGAGTCAGAGGCACTGCTCTCTGAATATTAACACACACTCACTCCCTCTCCTCCCTGATTCCCTCTTCCACTGATACTCATCTCTACGTCTCCGTCTCTTCTTATCTCGTCCCTCCCATCTTTTCATCTGTGCTCCGTAGGTGTTTATCTCAATCCTTCTCCTCTCTCTACTGTATGGAAGGCGTCCTCTGAACACAATTCAGAGCTTTCGTTCAGAGTCTACACACTCACCAGGCGGGTTGTTGCTGAGGAAAGAGGGAGGGGGTGTCATTGCTGTTTGCAGGTGGAGAGCTTGCGGATCTTGCTGGCTGTAGAGACTCCTTTACGTGAGGGGTTGGATGAAGAGGAGGATCGGCGTTCGGCTTTGGCCTTGCTATTCAGAGACCCCCCTTCTGTCCCGTTCACACAAACTTGCTTGGCTAGAGCTGGACTGTAGTCTTCGTCGTGCCCCTGATCCAGATCTTCTTCGGCCACTTGTCCTAAAAAAGTACACGCACAGCAGGCTCAGAACAAATCCATCACAGTTTCAAACAAAGTGCCGTCTCGACCGCCGCATCATTCGGCAAGCGTGACGTAATAGCACGAGTGTGGAAAACTGTGAGTGATCACATGGATGGAAATTACAACAGAGCTGCTGCTGTAAAAGCTGTTAACAAATTTTGTTTTTGTTTAAGTGGGACCTTTAAAAAGCTCATTTGTCAGCAGCACTAGCAAAATGTCAGGTCACCGACAACAACAGGAAATCAGCAGAGTGAAAAATAGGCCCTAACCTCAATGTGATCTTTCAATTTCATGCGCAGAGGTGTGGCTGTGTCTGGGTGGAGATACAACGAGTGCAATTTAAATCTCTGACCTGCAGATTTAGATTTTCACCGATACATGGCCGATCGATCGGTGCATCTTAATGTATGTGTGTGTGTATGTGTGTAGCCAGGCCCGTGAGAAACTCTTAAATAATTTCCCACACTGTGAGAAGTGCAACACAGAGGAGAATAATAAAAGCTTAAGAGAAACATTCGGTCTTCCCGTTTAATTTACCGTCGACTCTTTCATTTCATTCATCTGAGCGCGTGTGGGACTGAACCTTGAGAAACCATTCATACTCCCACACCAAAACCATTTCAACTGCACTATTTTTAGATCACTTCATTCACAATGTGCAGCTCTGCTTGTGTTTTCATGTGGAGCACCACCTCCAGGTCCCCGACACGACTACTGCAGTTATTATTACCGACTGTTGCCTGGCAACGGATAAAGGCTCTGAATTCTGGGATAAAAAAAAAGATAAAAGAAGAGCGGCGAAACAAATTAAATCCAATATAAAAGATGCCGTCATCATCTATTCACCCCAAAGTCAGTAAACACCGAGAACGTTTGTACACAGAGTTCACTAAAGGAAACATCATTTGACATAAAATGTATCTTTTTCCAGACAGCACTCTGGATCTACGCCCACAGCTAAGCCTTGTTTACTCATTCCTAGCTGGTAAACCGTCAACCAATCAGAGCTCAGTAGGTGGGTTAAAGCTCTTCCTACATACGTGAAGCTGGCTATCGACCTACATTCATGAGAAATACAGAAAGAAAAACTACAACTAGCATGGATGAGATCGACGCAGCTGTGGATCTATTGATAGATATTGATCATGAACTTTTGTTTTTGTCTCGGTTGTTCTGTGTTTTAAGTTTGCCGACATATTTATGCTTTACTGTGCTGTACTACAAATTGCACCTTTGAGGACATTTAAGCTACTAGTCCACGTACAATAATAATAAATACTAAAACAACATAATTCTATAATTAGATCTTTGATCCATGTGGAAAATGTTAAGTTGGATGGTCCTGGCAGCTGCTACGGCAGCTTCAGTGTCAAGTGAAAAAAAGATAATGTCGGGATCAGGATGTCAGAAAACAGGAAAACTTCAAACAGAAAACTGCCAAATGTGACCAAAATGTCAGAATTAATGATTCAGTTTTATCATCAGGTGACAGAATGAGGGGAATTTCTGGTAAGCCCTAGTTTACCTGATTGCATTTTTAGTGATAAGTAATGTAATAGGCAGCCTTATACAAGGTCGTGTTGAATTATGTTGGACATTTTAAAAGACATATTTAAGGATCAGTTTATGTCCGTCATGCCTGGAACTCTGATTGCACAAAACCAAAGGAGGAAGTAGCTGACAATGAGACAGCAGATGTTTTACAATCTTCTCCAAGTCAAAACAGAGAGAATAGAGAACTAACCAAAACAACACAAAAGACATTCACTAACCACGGATGCTTTCACAACACACAATGTAAAAACAACATATATTTAAATCAAGAAGTAAAAGCACATAATGATTCATAATAATAAGAATAGTCTGAGCTCACACTTACCTGGCACTGTGAAGTCCTGAGTGTATATGATCTCATCCTCTCCATCGTACAGCTCGTCGTCGTCCTCCTCGGTGTAGCCGTGGAGATCCTCCAGGTAGGGCACCACCGTCATACTCCTCCAAGGATCCCTGCTCTCTGCGTTGGCAGGGATGGGCACAGGGGGCTCAGACGGAGGGTGTTTCTTACGCACCCAGCTAGAAGGGACAGGCAGGGAGGAGATGGGCGTGTAAATGACAGATCTGACTTCAACTACGCTTTCTAAACACTTCTCACACCGCTTTTTAATCTGCACTTTATTATTTTTTACATGGGATACACGACAAATGCAGAATACTTTTATCACTCACTTGTGTTGCCTTATGTTCTGTATGGAAAACCTCTTCGCAGGGTCATACTCAAGCATTCCTGGAAAACGAAAAGGTGAATTGAATCACAACAATCCTGAACAATTTCTCCTCTTTACCGTTCTGTTAAGTGTTTTAACATAAAACTGGAGGGAGGCCACCGCACTGAGCGAGCGAGCTAACAGCAGACGGACGGAAAACTCACTCAAGGAACATTAATTAATGCACACAATCGTCTCATCCATCACCGTGTGTCGAGGCATCCTGCAGAGCTTAAGGAGTCAATGCGGTACTGTAAGGAAACAACATGAGGAGCATTACAGCTGTACCCATGTAATGAAGAGTTTGTCCCTTAATTATCATAATGTGGGCAGCAGAACGTCGGTGTGATAAGGCAGCAGTGATGCGGTGCCTATCCAGACCTAATAATGTGATTGCCTACCAGCAGGCAGTGAAGGGGGCAGCGTGCACAGTGCTGATAGTAGTGCTGCGCCTGCTGAAGGACACCTTTTGTGGCACTGGGCTTATTTTAGACCGTGTAATTATGGACCGACTATCTCCCAGGTGCTGCGTCATCACACACACACACAGACGTCACGCGCTCACACAAAATGGGGGACGCAGGCGCTCCGAGTTATAACGGCACCAGAATGTGGCCGTTCTTATTTTTTCCTGTTCACGGTTAAGACACTGTTCAAGTACAGCAAAACAACAAGATTAGATGGATCAAAGCTGGAACACCAGGCGTCACTGTGCGTCACTGTTTCATTAGTTGGTGCAGACATAATCTTCCCAACATTCTTCATGGATTTACATCCGTTCAGCCGATTGTAAATTTCACTATAAAAGACTATTTTTCTGTTTGTTTGTACAAGGGGCAGAAGCGTTGCAGCATTCCAATCGGGAAAAGCAACGCCTGACTATGAAATGTTTAGTATTCCGCTGCTGGCTCCACATCAATGGAAACTACGTCAACAGCAGGAGGCTTTTCTACAGTTTGGAGGAAGCCTCACATGCTGAGAAGTCATGGTGACTTTCAGAGTCACAGCACCACCTACTGGACAAACCGGACCGATTCCATTTCAAAGCTTTTACTTCCAGTCGACACTTTCTTCTGCAATGCTACACAAACATCGAAAAACATACTTGGACCAAAGCACTTCCACTACTACGTTGATATAAATGCATGGTGTTGCCTGAGGATGCATAACAAGAGTCATCGACTGCAGTGACAAGAAATACTGCACTGGATGGATTAATCCTTTCACCTTGAAGAGAAAGTATGATTTGGCCTCATGGGTAAAAACATCATCTCTTTAAAACACTCACCTTGCAGCAGGTCTGACAGGAGGGGTCCACAGTCCTCGGGAATAGTGAAGTCTCCTTTTCCAATGTTCTCAAATAGCTTATAGATGTTGTCTCCCTCAAACGGATACAGACTGGTTGTGATGTTGTATCTGAAGGAGAAGGAGTCAGAAAATACGTTTCATAAACTGACACTGTTAAGAGTCGTCACCAGCGTTTGTATTTTGGCAGCCATTTCAAATTTTGTCTCTCTCTTTAGACAAAAATCCTATTTAGTTTTAGTCACGTTATAGTCATTTCTATCTTTCATAGTTTTAGTCATAAACAACTGAATATGTTTTAGATGACGAAAAGTAATTTTAGTCATTACTTTTCAAAAGGTTCTCTCTCTAAATGTCGTTCGCCTTCGTCGTAGTCCTGGATCAACTGTCATCAGATTATATTGAACATCTCATTCTACCTATTCGAGCCAAATCCAATAATTTTGCCGTTTTAGTAAAAACTTTTACCTCATCAAAAACAAGGTCGTTGACGAACATATTACGTCATAGTTTCGACCTTTCTGGAGTTATTTTTGACTGTTCTTTAAAGTCTAACAGAACCACACTGAAGCACATTGTAATCACAGCGTTTTCTTTCCTATGACATGTCCGTATACTCTTTACTCCTCATCCTCTCTGTAGCTTGTAGGCAGTGTGTCTATTCAATCCCTAAATCCTACACTTTGCAGGAGCATTTTTCCATGACCGTTGTCGGGTATTAAGACAACTTAGCAGATCTTCTGTCTATAAATTGATGAAATTGAAGGCATTCTTTGAGGACTCGAGCAGCCTGAGGCTCTGACTACTCACAGTGTTACTCCGGCGGACCAAATGTCCACTTTAAACCCTGAAAAGGTGTCCAGTCCATTTGCAATCTCTGGAGGCTGAAAGGCCGGTGAGCCCTGACTGGTGCGACACGTGTCATCCTCCGCAAATGGGTGAAGGGCCTGAAAAATATAGAGTGAATAAGATTAGTGAGAATCTGAGTTAAGTGTTTAAATAGGAATTATGAAATAACTGAATAACTTGTTGCCATTTCCTTTGTAAGCAACACTATCCACAGTAGAACCAGTAGTGATAACATTTTGAGTTAGAGGATGACGATTATGTTGACGAATCGCCCCGTTCCTACTATCAACAGTACTTTTGTTTTTGTGTTTATGTTTATAGGAGCTGGCAGCATCATTACCGATTAGCTAGAATATGTGGAAATTAAAAAGATGTGGAATTAGAAGATGCTTGATCTGGTCGTTGTGGTGGAAAAACAACAATCCTTCCCCCTGGATGGTAAACAACACAATGCTGCAGCACAAAGCTCACCTCTGCTACTCCCAGGTCGGAGATTTTAAGCGCTCCGTCTGTGGTCAGCAGCAGATTTCCTGGTTTAATGTCTTTGTGAACTATTCCCTGGCTGTGCAAATATTCGAGGCCATCTAAGAGCTGGCAAAAGTACCTGGAGAAAAAAAAGAAACAGAGGGTGTTGACAGATTCAATTTACAGACTGGATGTGTTTCATACTGCAAGTTGAAAACAATTGGCATATCAAACAATTTATCACTGTGGTCACATGAACCTTCATCACTTCGTACTTTGGCGTCAGTGGCTTTCCAGCAGTGACCACACATTCACACAATCCACGGTCAGTTATTTTAACAGCAGAGGCCCTGCAGTCTAAACTTAGGCCCGGAGCAATGGCTGCAGAGAGGCTTGTTCTAAATATAGCAGAGAGGCGAAGAGAAAAGGGGAGAGAGGGAGCAGAAAAGGGGGAGAGAAAAACAGACTCTTACCCGTGAGCTTGAGACACTGGAAACCTTTTTTCTGGCACGCTGTCCAGCATTTCTTGCATCCCACAAACGCAATACTCCATCACCATATACGTGAGTCAGGAGTCAAGGGGATTTACCAGAGCAAACAAACAAACACATCCTTTAATATAATGAGCCCATTATAAAGACAATAGGTAACAAATGGAAATATTTAGGCATAGAAATAACCCTCAGGAACAGCAACATTAAAATCTAACATCTAAAATCAACTCATTCACAACGTAAGGATATATTTTCTGCTTCTCTTCATTGTAGAGCACATCCACCAACTGAATCACATTCTTGTGTTGGAGTCTTCTTAGCAGCTGAATCTCCCTGTAAACATACAAAAGAACAAAAAAAAGATCAATCAGTCAACGTACAGGAAGTGTTGTATAATCTAATACTGCCGCTTGTCTGCTGAGAACGTAGGATAAACGCCAGGTGCCATACATCAGCACAACCACACTCATTGGGGATGCACTTTGGGTATCGGACGATACCGAAGCATACCGAGCAGCTATATACTGCATATTGAGCCGGGACGAGAATTGATGGCAACTCAGATCATTTCACAACGTTGCCGTTTTGAAATTCAAATAAATTGCGATTTACTAACGAGAAACTAAATTTGTACATCCAGTCAAATGAAACCGAAGAGACTCGTAGAGGGTGATTCATTGGAAACACAATTGCAGGAATGATCCTGTAAGACTTGATATTGTCGGCGTGTAGCAGCAGTCGATTACAGAGGTCTCATAAAGACAGATAACCCGAGGAGACGAGGTTTAAATCACCAGCATGGCAACACACCCGGGAGACTCAACATTCATCCCAGAGCTGTGAGAAGGGACGCTAATGAATCTGGATGTGGAAGATCTCAAAGAACAAACCACAGACTTACGAGCCGCATCCACACACAGAGGAGAGCTCTGCCTGACAATTAGGGAGAGGAATCTGGTGATTAGATTTAGATTCAATCTGTCTCACTGGTACTTTGTTCAGATTACCGCAAATGAATGACAGTTATGTGTTTTAATTAGCAGCAGTGAATATTGAATAAAAACTAGATGCTGTTCTCTGTACACGTTTCAAGGTCCTTCATTGGGGAAACGATAAAATCGTAAATGTTTGCAGTTACTGAAGGTTGTTTTTTAAGATAAGTTTTTAGAGTCTCCAACGTGAGGAAGCTGGAGGTCGCCCCATGTAGTCGTCTTTGTCTGACATCACGGCGGTCTTTGTCTGACATCACGGCGGTCTTTGTCTGACATCCGGCGGTCTTTGTCTGACATCACGGCGGTCTTTGTCTGACATCACGGCGGTCTTTGTCTGACATCACCACGGTCTTTGTCTGACATCACCGCGGTCTTTGTCTGACATCACCACGGTCTTTGTCTGACATCACGGCGGTCTTTGTCTGACATCACGGCGGTCTTTGTCTGACATCACCACGGTCTTTGTCTGACATCACCGCGGTCTTTGTCTGACATCACCACGGTCTTTGTCTGACATCACAATGGCCCCATGTGCTCGAGGCAGAGTTCTGTCTTTACCGTTTCATCATCACTGCGTAGTGTGGACAAACCGTTATGTAACCAATGTCAAAGACATCAACGGTCACTGACAAAAATGAAAGAGAATGCATTTTTGGTCTTTGTGAATATATTTAAAATTGTAGAAGATAAAATGATTCTCATGTAAAGAGATTCTCCCCATCCCTCCTGGAAAGATGCGAGTCAAAGCCACGAAGGGAGAGCGTCTGTACCAAAACTAAATAAAGCCCCAACAGTGCTGAGGTATCGTCTGTTCATCCTTTTTTTTTTTTTTTTTACTTCTTCGCAATCTCACAAACTGTTCTGTCCTTTATCACCCTGCAGTTTGTGAGCCGAGTCAGTCCTCAACAAACGTGACAAAAACGTGACAAATGGATATTCTGGGCATAGTCGGCCTGTTGCTTGCGCACAGACGCACACAAGCTGTCGCTGCTGCATCACTGCACTGGTAAGAAGACAGCTGACTCATGCACACCTAACAGCAGACTGATGATTAAAATATGGAAGGGCATTCGAGTCTAAAATACTTCCTCACTCATCGTGGGCGAGACTTTTGAAATGCAGATTGTTCTCTTTTTTATTTCTTAAACAATGATTATTTTATATTACTTGTATATTTATTTACATACTTTCCTTGCATAGTTTAAGTTGTATATCTTCTAAATGTTATCATGGGTGGGGGAAGGGGGGGTACCTTCAAGTCCACATGTGTTTATTCAGTGAATTGTCAAAAAAAACCTGAAATAAACTTTGTTAAAGAAATATGGTACAGCATGAATAGCATACTTTTTAAGCAATACATCATCGCTGCTGTTCAGCAAGCACAGACGACATGCCTGAAATGTAGCTAACCAAACTGCATCTGCATCACTACTTGTTTCCATAAAACAAATCATAAAGCAGTGACTGCTGCAGTCCATCTGCAGTCTCTGAGCTCAGATGTGTGCCGACGGACCTCGTGTGTGTTCAAGGCCGGCAGAGCTAGCTATAATATATATATATATATATATATATATATATATATGCTACTCCCACACACAGTGGCAACATTTACAAGGGATCGAAATCTGCATCTACACCGTGTGCCGGTCCAGAGTCGGAGTCTAGTTTAAGGTATGCGTGTCTGCATTCGCGTCATTCCAAACAAGGGCATGGCATTTTTGGGGCGTTGCCGTAGAAACAGCAGTGGCGTCACTCAATCGATGCTGGTATGAGCATGCCCATTCCCGTGGCAACCCTGTAAAAAGCAGGAAGTGTTCAGCAGACAGGAATGCTGAGCAGAGGCTGAACGGGAGACCGGGAGCTACTACGGCGCCGCTCGCTGACAGGCCTTTACAGACGGGAGGGTCCGGCTTCCTCAGGCTGGAAGACGTACGGACAGAACCCTGCTGTGGTCTTACTAACAGAGTGACACAACCATGTAGCCAACCACTGCAGCTTTGTCCTAAACGTATAAACGTAGCCAGAATTAAAAAAAAATAAACACCGTTGAAAACAAACAATTATGGTATGAGAAATATTTGGGACCCCTTCAGGATCATACAACAAAAGGTGGAAGTGGGACCAGTTCTTAAATTTAAGTAGCTTTCCATCTAGCATCTACCCTATTAAATTGTTTACTGTGTTCATATTTTTGTACATTTTTAATCACTTATCTCACACATCTAAACATGAGTTTTTCCACCATTCTTTTTTACAAAACTGCTTAACCTATCACGTAACATGGGGACTGACTGACTTAACAGTCATTTTAAGTCCTGCCAAAAACTCTGGATTTGACTAAGGCCTGGTCTTAAGAGTTGGCCCCTCCAGAACATTAATATAGTTGTTTTTAAGTAAATTTGGTGTAGCTTTGGCTCTCCCCTATCTCACACCAGTGGGTTTGCATTTGGGAATTTTGTCTGTTTTAACCTCCACCTTCAATTCCGTGTGTGCACGTCGCACACTTTAACCTGAAGTGTCGTTTTAGGCATAAAGTCCATCGGGCTGCTAGCGCTCTCAAAGCTTCTGAGTGAAAGGATCCAGTGTGGACACTGATGGAGAACTGCAGCTGCTGCTGACAGACTGCTTTCAGTCCCAACTAACTGCAGACTGAGAGGGGGAAATATGGTATTTCTTCACATTAAGTTGCTTATCTTAGAATGGTTAACACGATATTCTGTGACAGACTGAAGTAAAGTTATAGTTCCTACTATAAGCTACAACATTGCTTCCAGAATTGTTCACCCTGAGCCGTTACGATGGGCTGTTCGTCACTCTTCTGCTGACGTTTTGACTGCGGCCTACAAACGCGCCATCTTGCAGCTCTTCTTTCTCTCCGTGTGAACTCATTTTGACAGTTTTCTAAAGCTTGCTCTATAATTAGCACAGGCCCGCAGTGAAAGGCTGGAGTAATATTTAATGAACTACTGTGTGATTAAAACTTGTGATACAGCCAAATCACAGAGGCATTGAGACAGAAGAGAGACAGGCTGGAACAAATTAAAACATCTATTTAAGATATTTAATCTGATAACCGCCTGATTTTGAGTTATATTACCAGCGACGCCACAAAGAGAAAATTGTGTTCCTGTGTTGTGCTCAACATAATAAAATCAATGAAGTGATACATTGTGATGCATTTGCTGGTGTTAATAAACATCACTGTTTTTATTGGTAACAAATGACTGTTTCTTCTCTGTAATCTTTTAGTTTCTTGAGTTACAATGATTTATAAGAACACCGACTACATTAATGTGCAAACAAAGCAACGTATTGAGAGAAATCTGGTTACGGCAACATAATCTGTCACTAGACTGCAGCTGTTTTTGTAGAAAAAGTCTCGCTGTGTTCACCAAGTTTTTCTTATTACTTCACCTCGATTACAGCAACCACGTTTCTTTTCTATGCAATGTTTACAACTGGGTTGTTCCAAAAAGTTGACCCATTTACTGAAGTGCATGTACACTCAACGCATGAAGATGAGGTATTCCCTCCTTCCCTACATTTTAACTAACAGTGCTGATTTTTGCAGTCCTGGTCTGTGTCAGTTTATGACTGTTATACGTTTAAACCGAAACATCTTATACTTTAGACCATCATTTACTTCCTTTAGAACCGTTTATTATTCAGGCTAAGTTTTTGAAATACAAGCTAAATGAGCTTTTTGTTGGCCTTTCAACAAAGTTTTCAACGATGCAGAAGCGTATTCAGGGGGTGCCGAGTGCAACTTCACATCATGTGAGGAACAGGTGAATCTGAGCACACGTGCAAAAGACATGAAACCTTCAACCAGAAGAGGCCAGAGAAGAAATGTTGTGTGAACTATTCTAAAAAAAAGTGTGTAAAATGCTGATCCATTTCACAAGTTTGGCTTATTTGGTTCAATGAGAAAAATGCTTTTTGTAGAAAGGGAAGTAAAAAAAAGAAATTAAGGTATAATATTGGTATTTATAGTGAAACTACAGTAGTGAGATTTCAAGTGAAATATTTCAGTTGCAGGTTGAAATGCAAGTTAAGAGTTGTGCACAGGGATTGACGGTTAATAAAGCGGGACGGGGATGAAATGCAGTTAACCGTTGTCATTACACTTTCAGTTTGGAGATTTAAATCAATTAACTCATATCAAGAACAAGAATTCCAGTCAAGTCAAAGCTACTGCATCTCCGGATGACGGACTTTCCCGAACTGAAAAGACCCATCATCTAAGTTAGTGACACTGGTGTAATGACTTAAATTGTCAGAGTGCAGAGCAAAGACGGTAATAAATGGTCAAAGAAAGCAGGTTTGACAAACCCAAAAAAACACTCACTTTTTCACATTGGCTTCTCCATTGGGAATCCTCCTCAGCTTCTTCTTCTTCAGTATTTTGACAGCCCTGCGACAAAGAGTCTCTGAGTCCAGCATCTCTTTCACTTTGCCATAAGACCCCTCACCTAGCAGGTCGCCCATCAAGTACTTCCCAATCAGCTTTGCCCTCTTCCTCCTCGGCTGGTAGATCACCTCTGTAGAGTCAATGCGATGAATGAACGTATCCATTTCCATCAGTTCATTTTCATTGAGATAGTCAAGATGTTGCAGCTCGCCGGCACTCATGACTGATAGTTCGGCAGCTACAACTTAAGCCTCCTGTGCAAATTGTTCACAAATAGCTATGATTGCTGCCGGGGAGTAATCCACTGGTAACCTTTAAGCACGGAGCCGAGTGTTTTAACTCCACAAGATGGAATACAGACGACTTACAACATACTTAACATGGAGAGAAAATAATCACGCCTGAGAGTTGAGGGGGTGGTGGGAGATCAATCCCAAATTGTAAACATTAGGGCTCTTTTCTCTCAAGAGGTGCGAACAGAGGAGCAAAAAAAAAAAAAACGTGCTGGGTCCAGTGCCAAGTTAGTGTACGATACTGTGTATTCTGTGACAAGTGCAGTAGAACATAAATTAGAAAAATCGTGATTCTAAAATGTTACTATTCTCTGCTTAACTATGAATGTAACACCATACAGCCTAAGGTAGAGGCGACCAGTCCTGCTTCAAGGCCGTGCAGCACAGCATTTCTGTCAAAGGTCCATGCTTCAGAGCACAGGTTTCCTCAGGATACATAAGTGTGTACAGCTGGACCGGATCCAAGCTCAGATCTACAGACAAACGCATGCAGCAGTGTCAGCCCGGCTCCTGGAGGTCGACTGAGCCATCCAACGTGTCCAACCGTCCTCAGGTGTCCTCCATGCCACCGCGCTTTCTACTGCCTGGTGCCTGAAAACAAGAGTGCATTTAGACATTAATGAACATGCACACATAGCTGAACTAAGTTAGCCCTCTTTGGTAAACAATCTGTCCAGACATCAACACTTGACCGGTCAACCTTATTGGGTTTCTAATCTGCTGTGAGGTTCACATGAGACACGAGAATGTTATTTATGTTGAGTACACTCTCAGCACCCTGCTATAATCAGTCGTGTGTGAGGTACGATTGACACTGAAGTTGCTCACTTGAATTGTTTTTAAGTGAATGTGTTAACTATTAGCTAACGTTAGCTGGTAAGCTAACATAGCACGTCTGCTTGAATGACTAGCTCACCAACGTACACTCACAACGTTGTTCATCGAGGTACACACCCTTGGCGACCATTGCAGGTTTTAACCCTTAAGTCCGCTCTTAAACAACTGATTTAACGTGGATGATGAGGACCAACGACGGACAACCGGGGAGGATACACCGAAACGTCGTCA
Organism: Anarhichas minor; assembly: GCF_050575085.1. Taxonomy (NCBI): domain Eukaryota; kingdom Metazoa; phylum Chordata; class Actinopteri; order Perciformes; family Anarhichadidae; genus Anarhichas; species Anarhichas minor. Next base: position 13,927,792 of record NW_027466470.1, on the reverse strand, counting down.
CACAGCTGTAGCTAAACCTGCTGGTTATGCAGTACCAGCTAGCGATAGCTAACTTTGCCAAGATTAGCGTTAGCCAACTTCACCTCGTTTGCCGATAGAGCAGCGACGACGTAGGGGACGGGGGTGGTTATCTGTGTGTACTGCATTACCGTTATGTTGACCCTATAGCAAAATCAGCATTAGCTCTAACAGCCAAGCCAGTCCCTTTACCGGAGAAACGATCCCGATGCATCCCGCTAACGCGAGCTAACCGGAGTTGCGTTGTCTAGCGAGCCGTTCAGATTCAGAGGTAAATTGCTAGCATGCTAGCTAGTTAACGAGCTAACTAGTTAGCTACTGTGACAACGGGTCTCACCTTTATCCATATGAATCGTTGCAGGTTTTATTCAGTCCTGGTTAAAGCAAATGTTTCACTTGGGTCTATCAGTAAAATGTCAGACTCTTCGTGTTACTCTTGCTACTCAGGTTGTCGCCATCTTGTTTACCTCCCCCCCCGACTCGCACTGACAGCCCTTACGTTAATGCGTCAAATCAAAGCGTTTCCTCCCACACACTGAGGAACGAGAACAATGTCACCCAGTGCCGACAATACATAGTTTAAATATTAATCTATTCAGCCTTTTACATTTCATTAAGTAATCTGATCCCATTGATATTTTTGGAGGAATTTACGATAGATATCCCGAGGAAAGAACACACCAACGCTCGTGACAAGTTGTGTTCTTCCACAAGGTGTTTATTGTTTTTATTAACACTGATTATAATCAGCACTAAATGAGGCACAAATGCATTTGTTTGAGCTCGTTTCTTACGTCCTTTCCCTTTATGAACCCCACTCCACTTTTAACATCCATTGGCTCCGAAGCTGTAGTTCTTAGTCACTTTGTTGATTCACAGAAAAAATATTGGAAACAATTTTTATAATCTATTTTTCCAGCAAAAATGCCTGACGTTCCCTGGTTCTGGCTTCTCAAATCAAATGTGAGGATTTTCTGCTTTCCCCCCCACTTATAAGATAGTAAATTGATTATATTTTAGACTAAACAAGCAGTTTGACTTTCTGATATTTTAGTAACCAAATATTAATGGACGATGAAAAATAATCATTACGTTCAACTAAAAGCTTTACCACGCCACTAACCAATCAAAGCGTTGGTTTACCTTCTAATATGGCTTAAGCTGCCTCTGATTGATGCTGTGGCCAACACCAGAGTGGCTCTTGCTTAGCTGGGATTTCAGAGTTATATTTATCCCGCGTAACCCCCCCTGGGGAATGGCAATCTGTAGGTCTGATTTCACTGATCTGTCACCTTCCTCCTCACCACTGGCTGCTTGAGCCTGGTCAGCGCTACTCAAATGGTTCAATGCTGTCCAGAGCAATAGAGAAATCAATACTGATGGCAGTTATCAACATGATTGGTTAGATACCTGCACTTAGCACTCAATAAACTTAAGGGGAGTTCCCTGTTCACTACTTGCTCCTACTTATATTCTAATAAACAGATAAGTACAGCAGTTATACAGACATTTCAGTAAATGGACATTTATTGTGAACACTGAAGCATATAATGACAGGAATCAAATATCAGTTATAGCACAGTGAGGTGCAAAAAAACTATACAGAGTATTGTGCACTAAGACAGAACTGTTATAGTGTGCAGTATAGTTGAGAATGCAAAGTCAAGCTCTGAAAAGAACAAAATGGAAACACAAACTGAAGAGTGAAATCATTCTGGAAGTCAGGCGATGTGAGCCTATATGTTTCACGTTGTTACAGTGTTACATTGAAATGGTATAAAACAGGTGATCAATTATTTAAAGAAACATTTTCTCACTCAAATTAAACCTCAAATGTAATAGATAGTCTAATCTTTCTACATGTCACACAAATTAAAAGGTTTCTGCAACACAGTCCATCCCACAACCGAGCAGAGATAGCAGATAGCTGCAGAAAACAGCTTTTAAGTCATGATAAACTAAAAACAAGTACAAACAAAAACAGTCCTCTACTTCAGTAATATGGTCTCCGTGGATTATTCTGTGGAAACAAAAAAGAAACGCTAGATGAATTCAAACATTATAGCAAAAATATAAATGTATGGATCAGCAGCACAGTAATGGAAGAACAAAGTTCTAAGTCTCTAAAAATAAGTACATTATTAAAACGAGTATGGATTTCTACATGCTATTACACATTCAATTTACGGAATATTGTTACAACAAACGGAAAACAATATGAAACAGAAGTTACCAGTGGGTTGGGCCTGAAGCGGTAAGCAAGCATCATCCTCTTTCTAAAAGCATCGTACTCATCATCACTCTTTGAGAGCTCCGCTGGACGGTCAACTCCAAACCCTGCTCCGTTCATAGCGGTCGTTCCCCTAGAGTGAGACAGAGAAGGCCACTCAACATGCGTGTCTCTTTTCATGTATGTTTGGTAATTTCTGGATAAAGCAAAACCATTAAAATATCGTCCTTTTCCACAGAAGATATCTGAACATGTCACAGTAGAAAAAGCACAGGTGTAAATAATAAAATGAATGAATAATCCAATGTACAGGCCAGCCCACTGGCACGGCTCACTGGGACACGTGATGAAAAAAGTGCTGTCGTTAATGGAATTAGTAACACCTGCGCATTTCCTGCCACGACAAGTCAAAAATGTTGGGCTGTGGAAAAAGGTCTGTTCAGGTGTAAATGCCAACAATGGCGCGCACACACACACAGTTGCAAATCTAACTAACAATAGTTAGTGGAAATATGAATTAAACTGTTGAATTACAGATTCCCTGAATGATAAAGAAATGTAATGAAAGGCAAATGTAGTGAAGATGAACACTCACTTGTTGACAGGAGCCTTGATGCCCTGTCCGTCACTGCCCAGGCCTTCTCCCTCCTTCCAGCCCATCTTCATGAGCATTCGGAAACCAAGATTCTCCACCGTCAACTTAAACTCTTTGTATTCTGTGTAGTCTGGGTCCCGGCCCTCCTGCAAGTCAACAAGACTACAAGTGTTCATTCATGCCATAACACACTGAAGTGGTGCACCGAGAAGGGGGAAGAAGGAAGAAGGAAGAAGGGGAGATTATTTAAAACAAATTTAGCATAGGGTGAGTCAAGATTCTTCTATTATTTAGTTGGTTTAACTGGAATATAATGAACACTGTCATCTGGAGAAAAGGGCGTCTAGGTTGCTCTGTTGCCACAGTGCCTCTGACCTGGATAAGCAACTTGAAAACAGAGACATGGACGGATGATTACAATCCTGTTTACAGACATTTCCAACTGACCCTGGCCCTACTAAACGGTGTATGTATGGCCTTCTTGTGGAGAAGCAGACATTTAAAGGGCAAACAGCTTCCACAGACTACACATGAAACAAGTTTTACAGTACGCTGAAGAGATCCTGCAGGGAATAGGTACATTTCTTTATCTTCTCTGTACACGTCACACCTCGTAAAATCACACATTCAAAGCATTTAATGACCTGTGGGATGTCTGAAAAGCAATTATTGACATTAGCTGCCTCTTTCTGCCTTAAAAAGGAGTCATGTTCATTTACCTCTAAAGCTGAAACTAATGGAAGAGGGAAACCATCGCTCCTTCCCTGTTAGGCTGGAGAACAAGTGAATTCAGAGGCAAACGAACCTTGAGTGCCTTGAAGGTCTCCATGAACTTATCCAGCTCCTCCGGGGGCAGGAAGTCACCAATAAAATGTTTCCCTTTACCCATATCTGTCAGAGATTCAGCCCACTCTGGAAAAAGTACAGACAAGATGTTTATTTTATTTTTTTCAAGCAACAGCTGATCACTAAAACCTTACAAGAACTGATTATCAAGCACCGGCAGCTGCTAGTGTTGCAGAAGCAAGGCCAATACTCCACACTGATGGTGAACCTTACCGCGGGTCTTCTCCATTTCCAAATGTCGGAGACGATGCTCCCAGGTGCCCGCCTGCTGGTCCACCTCTTCATCGCTGTCATATTCATGTTGGTGGTCTCTAATGGCCTTCTCCCACATCACCTGCATCTCTGCCATCGCACGCTTGTGCTTCATGATCATGTCGTACATCTCTTGCATCTACAGAGCGTGTGAGAAAACATCACACACACACACACACACACACACACACACACACACACACACACACACACACACACACACACACACACACACACACACACACACACACACACACACACACACACACACACACACACACACACACACACACACACACACACACACAGAAAGTAGATTACAGGACCTAATAATCCTTAGTTTAGGGTGCGTTCAACCCGAGTCATCAAAGTGCCTTTTGACTATTCTAAAAAACAGATCAAATAAAATATTTTTGGGGTGGGTGGACTTTAGGTATAGTTAAAAATTGCAGTTTAAATATGTTTAGTTGGCACTTTCATACCTCTTGTTGTTCTTTGATTTGTTTCTTCTGATCCTCAGATAGTTCCGTCACTCCTACCAGACCGAGAGGCTTCCCCTTCTTATAACCAAGAGTTCTCAGATCCTGGACTGAAAAAAAAACGTTACCACAAACTTATATATTCATAAATGAATCATTGCATCGGCTGATAGTGAGCCCAAAATAGCTAATTAATATGCGGTTTCAAAAACGATACCTTTTTTTCTTAACAATAATTACATTGTGTTCTATGACTTTTCCAAAATGCATATATTTGCATGTATGTGCTGGAAAAGAATAGACAACGGTATCAGCTCCAAAAACATATTGACACCACACCAAGTTTTATGTTCATTACTTTCATTCCCTAAAATAACTAAATGTGTGAACACACACATATATTTCCAGCACGTAAACAAGTTTAAGTACCGGAGAGAGAGGGTGTGTTGGGTTCTGGAACATTATACTCCGGAGGAGCGATGATGGGAGGAATGTGCAACTCCACTTTGTCATCCTCAGACCCCCATCTACTCTTTCTCTTCCGCTTGACAGGCGGAGTTTCGGCCTCTTGAATGTGGAGTTCGGGGTTCAGTGGTGGAGGGATTACTGATAATGGTGGCGCGGCTGGTCGCCGAAGGTCCGTCCAGGATTTCTCTGCTGGAGGTGAGGAGCTCTGGGAGGCTGCGGCCCGATACTCCCGAACTTTCTCTTTGTAGAAGCGGTGGGCTGGACTTTGGTGGTCATATAAAAAACTGAGAAGCGGGGGGGGGGAAGTAGATATTTTGTGTAAAACCAGGCTTTAATAGTGTAAATAAACAGAGTGACACATATACAGTGACTGACCTGAAGGCAGGGTTGTCTCGGTTTCGCTCAGCAGCAATGGCTTCCACCTCGGGGCCGCTCTCGACCACAAACCTGGCCAGCTTCTCAGCCATCTGCTGGGTTTCCGGGTCCACTGGGGGGGAGACTTTAAGCAGCCTATCAGTACTGGAACTCAATTCAAACTCTACTACTGTACCGTACTCAACTGGCCCTCACACACCACCAGTCTAGAGCTAATAGGGGATAAGAAGAGGAAGGAGGGGCAAGGGGAACAGGGGTGGTGAATGGGGAACTGTATGGATGCGAGGCTTTCACTGTCACAAAGTCAGACCACGTGAAGCCCAGAGAGGCTCCACCATATACACTGTGAAACTTCTATCTGCAGGTACAGTGCTGTGCACACGCCAGGACTAGAACATGTACCCCACCTTCAAATTCCTAATACGATTCAATTAGGCACAACATAGGGGTGAGCAATGTGGATGTTTATAGTGCGTATCACAATTTACTGGCTAAAGTGTAGACGAATCCAAAAACAAATATGGTTTAGTTCAAACACAAGAGAATGAGAGAAAAACTAAAGAAGCCATGACTTGTATATGCACAGACAAAAATAAGAAGCAGTTTGACAGTGAACTAAATTAGTACCTTGATGAAAAATGTTTTTATACCTATGTAGTCAGGTGAAAGTCTCCAGTTAACAGGGAAAGTTAAATTGGTCCTGCTGTGTTACGTCAGCAGGAAATAATATATTCTAGTTCATCTTTTACAGTTACTGTATTACAGTAACTGTGCATGAAACAATCTAATGTATCCGTGAGGGAAGGACTTGGGAGTGGATGCATACACATACGTTTAGGCTAGCACAACACATCAGTCATATGGTGAAAACTGGTAATGAAACGGACAATGCTGTATTGACATTGTTGTCCGGAGTGCGAGAAGAGGTAATCTTACCATTATCTGACGTATTCTCAGGTCTTAGCAAATCCTTTCTCAAAACGGCAACTCTGTTTTTGAAGTAGAGATACTCCATGGTGCTCCTATCGTATAAAAATCTGAAAGGCAAGGATAACATTTGAAATTAGATGAGTTTGTAAGAATACCGTAAAAGTAAATACATCTGGATGAGCTACATTGTCCTTCAAAACGTACGAGAAAACAGGATTGTCCTTGTAGTCGTCCTTGGCTTTTCTCTCCAGCTCAGCTCCTCCCTCCGCCACAAAGGAGGCCATCTTGTCGACAATGAGTCGGATGTCTGAATCCTCTGGGGGAGAGACTTTAAGCAGGCTATGAGTACATTTACTCTAAGGGCACCTATGTCAAAATGCCAATCACAAGGCACCGGAGTATGCAGACGATGCACTGAAAAGTCCGAGCCGTGGAGTTGTCCAGAGATACACTGGAAAACACCGGCCCTGAATTACCTTTCATCTCTAAGAATCTGGAGTAATCATCCTCTTCTTCCTCATCTTCATCGTCCGGAGAACAGAACACGCTCGGCCTCTGGCTGAGAACAGGATTCTTCTTGGAGTGCGAGTAGTTCTTGAACTGACTGAGCATGCTACTGACTCCGAGGCCGGGCCGCTTGCCAAAGAGAATGCTCTTTTTCTGCAGCGCGTTTCCTCCTGGTGGTGAAGTCGAAGCTGTGGGAGATTTGGCATCAGTGGTGGAAGCTAGAAAGAGTATGAAACAGGACACATCATTTGTAAAAATAGCATAAGCCTTAAGGGGTATTATTCTTTCTGATTCAACCAGAACGTTTGGCGGGTAACCAATGTAACTAGTTTCCTTAGGTCAGGATGCCCTCTTTAAAAACCTCCCACAAACCGTGCAGCTGCCAAGGACTAAGAGTAGGCAAAGCTACAAGGTTACAGCGATTACTCAGTGTTCCAGGGTTGCTCTTGCTGTGTTAAATTCCACTGTACAACATCACAGCAATACTCTACTTGTGATAAGGAGAAGACAAAAACACAACTGTAACCTTTTGGTCACTGTGCAGAACAAAGTACTACTAACCAGAGCCATTGTTGGGTTTGTCCTTCTGCATCCTCATGAACTGCTGTAAGAAGCTTCCATCGTTTAGAAACTTGTTTGAGGAACCTCCGTGAAAACTGGGAGAACTGTTGGGATCGGAATGAATGAAATGGGGTTAAATACTCTTTGTTATAATTAAAGGCCGATGTTGGGGTCAACGATACTGACCAACAGGACCATTCTCAAATATTCAACTGTACTTAAAAACTAAAACGATGTACATGTGTTGAATATGTCCGTCAGTATATTGATACCTTGGAGGCAGGGGTTTGCTCGGGGTTTGCACGTTCACTTTTGCTTGCTCTGCCATTCTGGCCTCAATCTCCCTCTTCTTCTGAGCTATCAGCTTCTCTTGCCGGAGAATATTCATGTTCATCTTGTTTTTCTGCGGCTGGATGGGCTTGGACTTCCATCCTCCACGCCCTAAAACAAGATTAAAGGGGAAATGCAATATAACAACACAATAAGCAAAAAGTAAAATGACATTTTCTCAATTAGGTTTCAAGGTTAATTTATTGTCAATCTACAACACAGAGTTGCATACGAAATGCAAGCTGTAGTCCATTTATGATACACAAGAAAAAACAAGAACCATTTTCCAATGGTGGAGTATATTTTCTATTACATTGTTGGATTTTACTGGGGTTCAACTTGGCAGATACACTTTGACACACACACACACACACACACACACACACACACACACACACACACACACACACACAATTCTAACTTTGTATTGCAGAGTAGCATTTAAGAAAGCTTAACTTTTAAAAGCTAATAAGAACTGTGGGGTAAAGCGAAATTTGTGTCATTCATTTAGGATATTAACGTTACAGTTTGCAGAACTAATGAAACTCGAGTAACGTTATTTGTTAAGTTACGTAAATATAATACAAATTGTCTAATATATGAATTAACCTTGTTATCTTAGCCGACAGCTAGCTAACGTCTTGCTATTGATCGAGCAAAGGGCTCCTCCGGCTGCATGAGCTCGATAGAGCAAATGAAGAGCTAACGGCTAACCTGGCTAACTTAAGGGTTCAGAATAACTCAGACAGCTGCTAGTTACATGTTCAGCGCTAGCACCACAGTCAAAGCCACAGTAAGGATTTACCTGCATCGCTATGCTCCATGGTCGCAGCGGGAGGAAATATCTATTTAGAAAAAGACGCTCACGGACTACAATAAGGCCAATCGCTGCTACCGAAATAGCTGATTTGTAAGTTAAGTCCACTAGCAAACACCACAACAAGACTTCCGGTTGTTGTTTTTCCAGAATAAAAGCATTATCTCTACTACTGTCGCAAAGTCGTAAGTGCATGGACTACATCAGAATACCCAATCAGAGGCCAGGACGCACATGCTGCAGGTCATAGGCAGAACAATCACAGGACGCAACTCCCATTATCCTGAGGACCTGATGCACTAAATTATCAGATGCCTGAGAGTCATGATGACTGAGGTGCTTTCCTTCGGCTGTTAGGATCACTTGGTGAACTGAATATGGGAATAAATAATTATGCGACAGAGCATCATCAGACTGCAGTGTTTTCTATGATGACAGCTCAAAAGGAACATTTTGAGAAAACATGCGTATGGTAGCTTTCCTCTCAATGCTGCCCCCAAACTAGCCTACAGCGGTATGTTATTCAAACTAGTATATAGCCCTGCAATAAACTTTGTGAGGGCTATGCTAATCAGTCTTTGTTGACATGTGCAGTGGTGTCGTATTAAATTCAAGAATTTAGAGAGATTTTTCAAATGTTCTGTCCCCATCATGTAGGCCTTACAGGGCTGGGCAAAACATACTCATAACATCTTCAGTTTCAAAACTCGAAAATATAATTTATTGCATGTGTATTATATTGCTTTGCATCAAATTTTAAAACTCAGAGTCAATTTATTATACACTCTTAATTGCTGTACTTTCTCAACATACTAATATTTGGAGCACAGTCTGCAGAAACCCGACTGTGTGCACTATATTCTCAATATCTTAGCATGAATATCTGAAAATGAGGGCTGGGGTCCATATTTTAGTGTGTTACTTAGTACCGACATCATATGGAAGAGCAATGATAGAAAGACTGTACAGCGTCCAATTTATTATTTAAATTAATTTAATCAATTCTATATTACTTCTTCTGCTCAGCATAAAATATGTAGCCTCATAGTTATACAATTATGATTAAAAAAAGGTATTTTTATGTAACTAAACCATTTTATATGCCACATAATAAGTGATGATTGAATAGAATTTCCCAAGAAATGTTTTGTATATTTGTATGTTTATTACATGTGTGTAGCATGGAGGGGCTCCAATCACCTTTAACTTTTTTGTTTTAATTTGAAAGAAAATATTAAACCGGAAGTCGTCTTCTCGATCAATTTTTTCCTGCTGCCGCTTGTCTCTCCTGTTGCAAAAAGTCAGGTTTTGTTGTCCCTCGTTGCTTCCCGTCCGTGTCGTACGAACTGGTCTGCTTAGAAATGGCTGAAGCTCCACCACGGCCCTGTCGGTTTTTTTGTCACCAGTGTTCAGCAGAGATTAGTCCGCGTTTACCGGTAAGGACCCAAGAGACACATTTGCCTCCTTGAAGAATGAGAATGAAGAATGAGTTTGGGCTTTGTGTGGTTTTATGTGTATTTTGTGGCTCACACCTAGTCACGTCGGCCCATTGCTGCTGTGTAGCTAACGTTACGCTAGTTAGCTAGTTAGCCACATAGGCAACAACGGTCCAGAGTGACAGTCAAGTGGTAGTAATGTAGTTGGTGGGTAACACTCACGTTATGCTCTTGTGTTGTAGACATACCATTTCAGCTTTATGGCGGCATAATAAACAGCAGCTAGCTTAGGTCAAGGTTTCATAGTGAGGCGTTTAACGTCAGCAAGCTGGCTAACAGGAGAAAGCTTAGGCTCACTTTCTAAAGCAGACTGTCTGTCCAGGGGCTTAAGGCACGTTTTCATTTAAAGATTTCCAATCAGCGAATATAAAAACGCTTAATGTAAATGTCTTTTCCACAAGACTTGCCATTAGTTTATTGTGGTAATACTGCAAAGAGCAGGAACACTTTCACAACATCTATCCGAAACGAGTGTCAATCTGTGTTGTGTTATCGGTGCACTTGCCTGCCACAGCAGTGTGTCGGTGGCCATTCATGGGAAGCTTCTTGAATGTTACAGTAACGGTTATTTATTGACAGCTGCTTACCTGTGTGACACGTGCTACAGCTTAACGTGACTCTGGAGAATATGTTGACTCATTGGAAGTGCCCACAATGTGTTACAGCATGTAAAGTTAACGTTTTCTAAACTGCTGGATGATGCTGATTACATGTATGGTTAACATCAACATTGGGAACATAGTCTGCACTTCACAAAGACCATGTTTGACATTTCTAGACATCATATATTGGGTTGACCTGCACCGTGCTAAAACCCATGCAGTCTAATACAAGCCTTGTAATAAATCCAACTTGTATGAAGGTTATAGTATTCAGTTTTAAGTGTCTGATCATTTTGGAGAAACAGTTTTCTGATGCTGTTAAATTGTATTGTGTTAAAATGAGAGGCGTTTCTACTACTTTGTCCACCCAATTTATATCGGTGACGTTCGACCAAATATAAACATTTCTCAGAATAACACAATAAAACAATTCAAAAGCAGCGTGCAGCCTCCAAAATGACCGTAAAGTTGAATCACCCCCTTTACTAACACTCTAAACTGTTAAATTAGAGAGCAATCATTTTAGCTATGTGTACATAATAAACAGACACCTGTGTATATGTTGTGGTGTATACTAGATATTCACCTTTGTATCTTCACTGTAGGACTACACCTGTCCACGCTGTGATTCTGGTTTTATTGAGGAACTGGCTGAGGAACGAAGGTATGGAGGATTGTTCTGTTTTTTTTCCCTCATGAATTTGATTAATATGATGTTTAAGTGTATTTTTAAGTCTTAACTTTTCACTTTCTTAACCACTGTATTTGTGCAGTACTGAAAATGGTTCTGTGTCATCGTCCTCCACCAGTGATCATAACCGGCAAGCCTTTGAGGTCAGTGTGGTGCGTTGAATCAGTTGGTTTCAGGAAACATTTTGCACCCGGCACCGTGATTTGACGTTGCCTCTGTCTTTTCTACTAGAACGTGGATCACCAGCACTTGTTCACGTTCCCCTCCGGGTACGGTCCGTTTGCCCTCGGGATTTTTGACGAGAACTTCGACCTCCGAATGCGGCTACCAACAGAAGACAACCGCGATGCAGAGAACAGGAGAGAAAGGGAAATGGCATCACGACAACGATACAGTGCGCGGCAACCCCGCGGCCGGCATGTTCCTCGACGGCAGGGTACGCGTCCCGAAGGAGTGCCCACACTAGAAGGGTGAGACTTTTTCACCAGCAGAGTGTGTTGGAGGTTGCTTCACATGTTATTATGGTTAAAAAAAACACTTGAACAATATTATGTTTAGATACATTTTAATATGATGTTTGCGTAACTAAAGGGACCCGTTATACATATAAGTATACACATATTACCTCATTCATTCATTTTTTTGTGGTGTTTTTCTTCCGGATGCAGAATTATCCAGCAGTTAGTAAATGGAATCATTGCACCTACAGCCATGCCGAATATGGGGATGGGATCGTGGTGAGTACAAGAAACTGTGATGCATGTTTGTGTACTTGTTTCATATCACCAAGTAACGTTATATATTTTTTGTTGTTGACCACCTTCTTGTCGTGCAGGGGAATGCTCCATTCCAATCCAATGGACTACGCCTGGGGGGCCAATGGTCTTGATGCTATCATTACACAGGTATAGAAAGTGTTACTTTTATATGACAGTGGTGCATATCAATCAGGCGGCTACATTATCCCAAGAACCTTTTAAATCGCGCCACAGGAATTGTGCTATTTATAATATCATAATACATAATTCATAGTATATTTCTATTGTATAAGCAATATAGTGATACCAGGATACAATGTCCTAAATGTGTTTTCTACATTTTAAACAAGTGTCATTTTTGTAGAATTTAGCATATATGGATGGTACCCTGTGAAGAATTCATCCTTTAAATCAGACACGTAGTTAAGCTAGATATTCGAAGTGATATTGGGGTTCTGTTCTTTTTCCACTTGTAGTTATTGAACCAGTTTGAAAACACGGGTCCGCCTCCTGCAGACAGAGAAAGGATTAAGAGTTTACCCACCGTCACCATCACAGAACAACATGTGGGTAAGTCCACGTCTCTCTCTTGGATCACATCTGGCGTTAACATGCGTGTTGGCTGATCCGATCACAAGAGGACCGCTCAGAGTACGTCCGTTCTCGTCAGTCTGTTGTGACCACTTGGGATCGGATCTCACTTCCCCACTCTGTAAGAAAATGAACACTTACACCATTTCCGATTGCAAAGATCAAATGCTTTATTGTTTTTGACAGGCGGGAGGCAGAAGTGCTAAGCCTAGAGCGAAATAAACGAAGAAGAAATCAAAACAATACAGACTGGTCGTGTTCCAAGCAAACCAAATCACCCAAGAAATTTGACTTACTTGTAATGTATCTCTATCCATCCTGTATCCTCTATCCATTCAGCTTGTTTTTTAAAATGGCGCCTTTGGCGCGCAAATGGCTGCGTACTTCCGCTACCGCAGAGGACGTCTGGTGAGGAGGTCCTTCACTGAGGCCCCAGGACACTCGTACCCACCCTGCTAAAATAATGTGGCCACATCCAAACGTGGTCTGAGCGATCGGATCTTAAGCCCTGTTCAGACCTGGCATTAACATGTACCTTGTGTGACCAGATCACAAGAAGACAGCTCTAAGTATCCCGGTTCACACCTGGCATTAGCATGTGTCTCCACATGCGTCTCGAGACTCTGTATGCAAATAAACACGTAACCTACATCATTTCCACTTGTTGTTTTTAACCGCTGGGAGAGCGCAGTAGGCCAGTAATATACTACAGATTTGTGAATTCCGGTACATTTTATGAACCTACAAATACCTGCAAGGTTGTTTACCGGCAGGTCCCAGGGGTCCTGCATATAAAACACTCACACATCACCAAAAAGCTATTTAGCAATATAACTACATAAGCTTTTTTGTTAAGTTGCCAGTTGAGTAGGCGGTCCTTAAGTGTGACTCAGGATTCATTGGCCTAAATGCTGCTAAAAGAATGGCGCTATATGCGTCACAGACCACCTCCGAATGTGGTCTGAGCGATCACATCTCAGTGCGTCCTCGAGGCGTCTTGGGTGCATTCACACCTGCAGTTTAAAGCTGTGCGTCTTGGATGATCCGATGTGAACAGGGCCTGTCCTGACAGTTACTCACTCATAAAATGTTGTGCTATCATCTCAGACGTATGCAGGAAGATTCCTGCGTATTCTTGTTGGGGGAAGTGAAGCAACACTGCCTCAACTCAAATAAACAGAACTGGTGTGATGACTATTTTCATTGCAGCTGACGCATGTGACCGAGGTTCTCTTACACACGGACAGACAGACAAACAGTGTGTTGTTTTCTGTTTGTGCAGGTGCTGGTTTAGAGTGTCCTGTGTGCAAAGAAGACTACAGCGTTGAGGAGAATGTTAGACAACTGCCATGCAATCACTTGTTTCACAATGACTGTATAATACCGTGGCTGGAACAGGTATGTAAATCTAATATCTACCTTATTACGGATGTCCCAAACACATTCACATATTGTGCTTTTGTAAAAACGTGTGAAAAACGCACTGCAGTGTGAACTGCAAAACCACATAAAACTGATGCTTTGCCTCCGTTTTTGAGACATGCCTCTGGTGCTCCTCTTAAGTACTGTTACACTGTACAATTGAAAAGCTTAGGACACAATTGTTTGTATCCAACCAGTCATGTGCGTTTGATGTATAGAAAATGGGAATTTGTCCTTGTTTCCTACAGCACGATACATGTCCTGTGTGCAGGAAGAGTCTAAGCGGACAGAACACAGCCACAGACCCGCCAGGGTTATCAGGAATGAGCTTCTCTCCCTCGTCCTCCTCCTCTTCCTCCCCCAGCTCACCTAGCAATGAGAATGCTGCCAGAAACTCCTAGATGTTCACCGCCACCGTCACCTCACATCTGAAAAAAAAAAACCTCACGACAAACGAGAACCAACGCCTCTCAGCCGAGACCGGGACAGTAGTCCGTCTCAATGCTAGGGGACGATATGAGTCGAGTTGAACTGTGAAATCTATTGCAGATTTGAAGTCCTCATTCCTCCCTCTGTGCTGAGCGGACAGCGGGTCCAGCTCAGAGTACTTGAGGAGGGCGGACTGGGCAGTGTTGAAAGAGGATCCAGAAAGGCTGCGAGGACTAATAGAGAGATTGTGACCAGAGCTGACGTGAGCTCAGTTTGAGCCAGAGTGGACTGCTTTTTGAGGGAGACGTGTGTTTGCCACAAGGCTGGGGCACATTTTATATTTAAATAACAGAATCCTCTTTTCTTTTTTAAAACATAGCCTGTGGTGGTGCAGAGTCCGTAGATGTGTAGATAGAGAATTCATTTTGAATGGTCAGCCACTGTACAGCTGGTGGATCAAACTAAAGCCCGAGTGTGTTCATCTGACTCCTATTTATTTGCACCTTTTATTTTTTATTTTGCACAACATTCTGTCTGATGTTGAGAATGTGAATTTGGGTAAACTACTGAACAACAAAAAGACTTCACATCTTTTGCTTTGAATAAGTCCTTTAGGACTTGTTTATCTGTTTTTATTAGATTTTATTAGATCCTCACAGCTCAACAGTGGACACATTTTTATTCCTAAAGTGAAAATATTCACCAACCTACTTACAAAACTCAAATGAACCCTAACCTAAAAACGGCATGGGAATCTCTGACCTCTGTGAAACTGGCCAAATGGGTTTCACAAAACAAGTGTTTTATTTACAGATTTTTCGTACAGTCGCAATAAAGTACTAAAACAAACAAATATGAAGTTCCTGCTGATGATGAACGTTTTCACAATCGTATCCTACCTGTGCTGTTGTAGGAGGTTTAATTTAACACATTTTATAATGCTTCAATGTCAATCAAACTCCAATTGTTGATCAGGATAAAAGACCCCGCTTGGAATTTTTTTTGATGTTTTAATGCTTTAAAACATTGAATAAAGAGTTAATGTGGCTCTTTTAAAATTGATCAACAGAGAAATACCCTTTTTAAAATGGTGAAAGCAGATGGTTACAAAGATATCTAAATTACAAATATAGAATATGAAATACTTGTTTATATTCAGCTCCTTTAAGGACGCACCTCAATCACCGCTGGTGCAGCCAATAGATCCTGTTAATTGCAGACATTTTGACAAGTCAAGTCTGGAAAATGTATTTGTGGACGTATTTCTTTCTTCTTTAAATCCTCCTGTGGACAGTGTTGTAAATTAACTTTTTGCTACAAACTCTAAACATAATGCATCTGGTCTTTTGGCATAAATGTATGTTGCAATTCTAAAATACTGTGATGTCCATATCAAATAAACTAGACTCAACATGGCAAGTGCATTACCAAATCACAAAAAACATGAAACCTTAATTTTAATTAGTTAAAGTTAATGTTGATAAACTAACTCGGACCAGGAATTTCTTTTTAGCAATAATTAACAAACAGGTGGCTGATGAGTCACCAGACCAGAGATTTACATATTCAAATAAATACCAATAACAAATTTAATTCATCTTCCAGACGTCACCAAAGCAAATATGAAATACTGTTTGTTTGTTTTTTAGTGGTTTATTTACGAGACCTTGGCAGCGCAAAGGCTGACTTAAAACAAGAGATTCTCAATCATCCTCTCATTTAGTTTTACTGGTTCAGAACATTTGTCTTTTTTTCCCTCACCTATAAGGTAAATGGGTTTCGAGATAAAACCCTTTTAGCTCCTGAGCAGTACTCTAACGTGTGTCTGTGTCATTCATGCCAACACTTCTTTTCATTTTCTTGCCATTTCAGTGAATCACAGCATCCTCTTGGTCTCTGTCTTTTATTGAAAACTGTTAAGAGAGCGTCACACCGCTGCGTCACCTCACTGAAAAGCGAACCTTGGTGCAGCGTTTTTGTCTGAAGTGGAGGGAGGACGGCAGAGAGAAGGAGAGGGGAGGGGGAGAGAGTGATGACGCTTATGGCTTACCAGCACTGATGTCAAAAGGTAAAAGTCGTGCAGGAAGAAAATCCTTCACCAGTTTGAATTTCTATTTTAAAAGTAAGTACAGTGATGATGTATAATACGCTAACTATTGTATCTCTTCTCCAGTGATGAAGCACTCTACTATCATGGTGTATATCCCACATGTGTTTGGATAATGCTCTGCAGTATTGCAGCTTATAGGCACAAACATGCTTCAAGACCATTTTATATACTAGTGTGATTCCCTCCAACAGAGGTGCTAATAGAAATGTAATTACTACTGCACTGCACATGTGCAACCATCTGCTTTTATTCTCACACCCTGCAGTTCAAACCAGAGCAACAAATAGTCCGGCAGTTTTGCTGAACCTGCATCTGTCAGTGTGCGCACCGCATGAATACCTCTGCTGTACTTGCCGACCTTTGCTACAGGTAGTACCTGCACGGATTATGCAGTAGCTGACAGAGCTGACGTGAATAGCAAACCGATTACTCCTCAGTGCTCCTTTGGCACAGTATTCCAAAACAGTACAGACTGTTGTTGCCTGGATTGTGTACTTTCAATGCACAAAAAAACAAACCCCTTTATACTCATGCCATCTGTGCCTCTAAACTAACAAGACCAGACTCCAAGGGGCTGAAATCAAAAACAAAATGTACCTTGTGAGAAGTGGAAGGTACAATATGTTCCCTCAGGGGCATGGACCCAGCCAACGAGCACCCAAAGGATCGGGCACCTTTGAGGCGACATATATCGCACAATAACTACCTTTTTGTAAATAAATTGACCGTAACTGTTTACCTGTGTCTGACCACTACGTTTGACATTTGTGTTCTGTTAGAATCACATAACAATGAACATTTGTCTTTCAACCTCTGCGACACCCTCGAGTGGCCGCTAGGGCGCACTAAACACCAACAATGGGCGGATCAGGGAGGTTGTCATTGAAAGCACCTTCTAAAAACATATGACATCATTTGAGTTTTCATTAACACGTGGTAATTCAACTTTTGTAGTCGTTACACCGTGACTGACAACATATTAAGCATCTGTTTCTGTGTGAGTGTCTGTAAAGAGCGTCTTGAGGTAAATCGAGCTTCATCGTCGTGACTGAGAGGCCTCGACTGGAAGCACCTTGAGTTGAATTAGCAGCCGCTATGCGCTAATTTCATTGAACGACATTTGACACGCAGTCAGGGGGCTCAGTTAGTTTGTGGCTTGAGCATCTTTGACACAATGACTAGTGAAAGTAAAAGCGCAGTAGTTTACAAAGAAGTCACGTCCACCCCTCCCTCTGTCCCTCAGTCCTCTCTCTCTCTCGCTCTCTCTCTCTCTTCTTCTCCTTATTCTCTCCATCTCCCCTCTACCTCTGATTGGTTTTCTCCAAAGATAATTGGAGGCAAAATGTGATATGCTCAATGTCATGGACAGGAATGCGGTTTCGCCGGCGTCTGCTGCCACCATGAACAAGAAGGCGGTGGGCGGCAGTGGACACAGCCACATCAGCGCACCAAAGGCTGCCGCGTCCAAATGCACGAGAAGCAATAGCAGCCAGAACTGTCTGGACGCCGGTTCTCCCGGAGCACCGAGTGGTAAGCAGCCCGGTGCGGCCAGCGACGTCGTGATGGACGAGACGGAGGACGGAGAAGAGGAGTCGAGGTTCCAGCATCCGCGGTTGCGCCGAGCTGGGGGGAGCGGCAGCGGCGGAGGAGGAGGAGGAGGAGGCGGCGGCAGTATCAGGATGAAGAACTTTACGCCAGGAGGGGGAGCCGCGTCCTCAGGTTCCAGGAGAAACTCAAACAAGGAGCCCTGCCATACGCACCCAGAGGACGCTGCTGCCGCTCCACGGCCCACTGCTGCCTCCAGAGCTACCGAGACCCAGACACCCTTTCCGGGCGATGCTGCCCAGCGCGGCGAGACCAGCAGAGCATCTGGGGCGGAGGCGTCGGGATCAGCGGTCGCGTTAGAGGTTTTAAATGCGACAGTGGGTGATGGTTGCAAAGGCGTCGCTCCAATTTCCAGTATGAAATGCAACAAAAACGGAGAATGCAGGAGGGACTCGGGTACCGGGAGCCTGCGCTCAATCATCTCCAAGCAGGAGAAGCAGACAGGGGGGTCAGGGAGGGCCGAGGACGGAGGGAGCGCCAAGCGAGGAGCCTGTAACTCGACCACCGCCAGCATGGACGGCTCGATCACGCCAGGCGGGTCCCTGACCGGGGGGCACGGAGGAGAGAGCGCAAACCCCGGCAATACCCCCGTGTCCAGCGGTGCCCCCGATAAAAGGGACTCCAAGGTGTCCTTCTCTAACGCACCGAGCCGGAAAGCGTCGTCCTCGCTGCACGGCCCGACTCAGACCCAAACCCAGCAGCCTCGGAACTCTGTCACTTTCCTGAAGCCGGAGGATGGACCGCCAATTGTGCCCGCCGAGGACGCGGATCTTCAGGACAGCCAATTCAGCTTCATGCAGCGGCAGTTTAGTAGTATGCTGCAGCCTGGAGTTAACAAATTCTCCTTGCGCATGTATGGTAGTCAAAAAGCAGTGGAGAGAGAGCAAGAGAGGGTGAAATCTGCTGGAAATTGGATTATCCACCCTTACAGCGATTTCAGGTAAGAGCTGGGGCTGCCATTGGCCGCGCGTTGAAAGTCATGAGGGGCCCGTGCGGCTCCTCATTGTCATCTTCAACTAACTTCATAGTGAGTAACCGCTGTGACTCCATGGGAACACACACATGGTTATTGTTCAAGGCTATACAGGCTGCTGAATTTTCACTTCACCCCTTACGATTGAATCTGTAGCCCAGAGATTTGAATCGATGCAATGCAACTTGCTGCCATTTACCCCCCCCCCCCCCCCCCCCCCCCCAAACAACCTGTTGTCAGGCAAATTGAGCAAAGAGTGTCCTCTCAAGGTTGTAAAGAAATCCCATTCCAGTCTACAGATACAGTAGCATGTCTGGGATGCTCAACAAGCCCGGCCTGCTAACACTTTTCCTTGCAGCACGCTCACATTCAACAAATAGGACGTCGCTGATTCGGGCTAATTTACAACGCCATTATTTTTGTTCTTCACAGAACTGGTTAATATTCGTTGTAGTATAAGGTATGCTCTGTGACGTGAGCCGTGCGGACAGGATGTAGGCTATGCGCGCGTATAGGCGATGCACTCAGAAATGGAATGTCACCTTGAGCCAAGTGTGCGAAAAAACCTCAAGCATGCTCACTGGAGACATATCCGCCTGTACGGCTCCCCGGATCCTTCATTTAAATGACGGACGCTCTCTGTTTAACACCGATAACCCAACTGGATCATTCAGCATCTAATTTGTCATCCAAATATTTAGAGAAATTAGCATCTCATTCTTTCGACATGTATCAGTCGCTGAATTGCGTTGAAACCAGTGGGTTCTAATTTGTATCACATAACGCCGAGTCAGAAGACCAACAGAGCCTATAAACTTGAGACATGTCTTCCTCCAGCAGGGATGCATTTGTACGAGTTTTGGGCACCTTTCTCTGCAATGCAAGCTCATACACGATGTGAATCTTTATAGCTGCCCTCTCCGTGATTCTTATGCTAATCGATGCATAGTTAAAGTAGCAAAGTTCCTTCAAACATTGTCATCGGGGCGGTTATACCGTGAGTCGGAGTCGGAGCTTGTTGCATAAGTCGCAGTGTAATGACTCAGCGCTGCACCTGTCCTGCAGAGCTTCCTCTGACGGGCTCAAACCTCACTACTTTTACTCTCTCCGTTCCATTCACCGAGCTGCCACATCAGTGTTAGTAACAATTAGCAAGACAGACGCTCCCTTGGTATCCGTGTGCATGGCAAGGTCGATACATTTAACCTAATGTGCTGTCTGAGGTGCTGGAGACCCTCGGCCCTGTTTAACAGCTCAAGAAACATACTTAACATATTTTCTTATCAGCTTGAGAAAATTGTCTGTGTTTGGGGTCTCAGTTAACCCCCCTGACTGGAAAACACGGTTAAACACAATGGATATGCTCAATATTTATGATTTGTGTTGATAATACTTCTACAATAGTTTGTTCATAAGAGGTCGAATTTGCCCCAAACACGTGAAGGTTATGTACTATAAGAAACATATGCCAGTACATCATAGATAACATGAAATAGTCCCGTTTTTTTGTAAGGAAATAATTATCACTTCAAAACCTTAAGCTGGGAAACATTAAGCAATTATAGTTCCTTGCAGTTATTGTTACACACACTACTGGGTGTAAGTCAAGCCAATGTCAATAAAACAGAAGGGTTAAGAAAGGAGGTTGAAAGTTGCTTTCATGATTTAAAACTCTGAAAATGAAACCTGAAGTGCACATTCACTTCAGCCACAGACTAGAAAACCATGAGCAAAGACAATCACAAGATTATTTATTTTGCATTTTAAGAATATTGTATGCATAGAGAAATTTGTTATGACGGATGTTAATCATCAAAGTAAGTTTAGCATGTCATTACATTCATGTTCAGACACAGTGTAGCTCCTGCTTTACACTTTCCCGTCTTGAGTTAGGAAATCTCTTTATCGGCTTTCCACAGCAACTCCCTTTTTCTTGTCTGACTCTATTTTTGTCTTTTTTCCCTTCCCCCCCATTTTCCCCTCCTGTATTCTACACACACACACACACACACACACACACACACACACACACACACACACACACACACACACGCACACACACTGTCATGTACACAACACAACTACACACATGCCTGTTAGGTTCTACTGGGATTTCACAATGCTGCTGTTTATGGTGGGCAACCTGATCATCATCCCTGTGGGCATCACCTTCTTCAAGGAGGAGACCACTACGCCCTGGATCATCTTCAACGTGGTCTCTGACACCTTCTTCCTCATGGACCTGGTGCTCAACTTTCGCACTGGAATCATCATTGAGGACAACTCGGACATCATTTTGGACCCTGAAACCATTAAGAGGAAGTACTTAAAAACTTGGTTCATTGTGGACTTTGTCTCCTCCATCCCAGTGGATTACATATTCCTCATAGTGGAGAAAGGGATTGACTCGGAGGTGTACAAGACTGCTCGGGCCCTGAGGATCGTCCGCTTTACCAAGATTCTAAGTCTTCTGAGGCTGTTGAGGCTCTCCAGGTTAATACGCTACATTCACCAATGGGAAGAGGTAAGAGTAGCATATGTTTCATGACGGTTCCTCCGTAAATATTATATTAACTCTGATCACACAACAGCCACCGAGGAAGAAACACCCAATCTAGTCTGTGATAAAAGGTCACTAATTTGCCTCCAATATGCAGATTGTTGGCTTGTGACCAAACCAACAGTCTGCCTCTCTGTCTGCTCCGATCAGCCTGCTCTCCTCCGCCTGGAGGCTTTATATTCATGTTCTCACCTGCCACCTGGTGAGAAATGTATAATGTCAGCAGGATGTTGGAGCTTTAACAAACTTTGCATTCTAATGACTGTTATTTTCACACAAGCCCCCCTACCCCTCTGTCTCCCTGTCTGACCTGATAGTCCCACAGGCAGCACCAGGCGGTCTACTAAGCAGCCTATTACCAGGGCAAACACAGATAATCAATTACAGTGCCAGAGGAAGAGCAGGTGGGGTAGAGGGTGATGATAATATCCAGCCCTAGGGGGCTGTTGACTATGATTATATATGTCACTAATTGTTAATTTAAAGGGATCGGAGAGGTTAGGTACGCTGGCATTTCCTCAGAGGCCTGACTGATAGACTTTGGATATGAAAATGGGTGCTGTTGCTAGGTAGTCCACTGAAGACTGAACTCAACGACCCAGTCCTGCCCTTCCTGGCCACTCAGCTTTCATTTACCCTGTGAGGCATGCATTTTTGCCGTGGCCCTGCTTCAGCTTCTCCATCGGACTCCTTCCTCAAAAGAAGGAGGTTCAGCCTGGGAGACAGGAGGTCCAACAATGTCACAAGATCTCTGGACTTTTCGTTCATGCCAGTATTGGCAACCCGGTGTTGGCGTTTTGCAGTAGTGAGCAGCGCAGAGGGGCTCGGCTGCTAACTTGACCTTTGGATAATTGGATTTCTGAAGATATGATGTGATGCGTGCACACACACACACACACAGTGGTGCATGATGGGAAGTGATACTTGGCATGCATGGAGAATGAGAATAGAAATGTGGCAGAGAGTGAGAGGCTGACACAGGAAATGCTCAGTTTCAAAAGCCCAGTCTGTTTGTCATTATCTGTCACATAGTTTATTTTGAAAATCCAAGAATCTCGACTCTAAACTAGTTTAAAGTTCCTGTAACACTCTTGGAGCTGTCCATGGTGCTGAACGTTTCCATCAGCCAGTGCAACACGACTGTGGACAGTACAGTTTCTCTCATGACAACGATATGACAAATTAGTGCATTTTGTCAGTTGCTGATTGATAAAAACTGACAATGAAAACTCCATAAAGGTTGAAGCTGCATTTAGAAAGATCAGCACATGTGGTTCATGTCCAGTCTCATTCCTCTTCACTCCCGTCACAGAGTATCTCTTCTACCTAAGAGAGATGACCCATTTACTGTATCAGACCTTTGTACACGTTTTACTGTGAAACGTTTTGTACTTTCTACAGATTTAGACCTCATAAAGAGTGTTGTGGTATTAAATGCAGCCATTGAGCATCAACAAAGGGTGGTTTCTCGAAGTCAGCCAGGTCATAGATGATTGGCCTAAGTGACTGTCCAGTGACTCAGAATGATTGATGTGTGAGACGACATAGACTATCAGTTGTTAAGGATCATGATGGCCCCTGTCCATCACTCTGTGTGTTTGAATTTGTGTAGGTGTTGGCACGTCTGTCTGCATGTGTTGTTGGCATATCAGTGTGCCTGCAGGCTTGCGTGAGTGTTTTGTGTGTGACTGGACTTTGCGTGCATGTTTGAGCCTCTGATTGATGTCATGTGTCTCTTGGTAACAAATGTCTTGCTGTGTTTGATGTGGAACTGATGAGAACCTGTCTCCCCTACTCATTAATCAAACTTGATATAATCCAAAGGAGACTGTGGAGCCGAGTAGTAAGCCAGTCCAGGCTGTCACTGAGATATGAAGTCAATGTCTAAAGTGACAAATATAGAAAAGCCATATTCACAGAGTTTATATTGCTATTCTCTATCTCTATATGTCCCAGCCTAGTTTGAACTCCCCTCCCTGTCTTATTGTCTCCCTCCAGATCTTCCATATGACCTATGACCTGGCCAGTGCGGTGATGCGGATATTTAACTTGATTGGTATGATGCTGCTGCTGTGTCACTGGGATGGCTGCCTACAGTTCCTGGTTCCCATGCTGCAGGACTTCCCCTCAGACTGCTGGGTGTCCCTCAACAAGATGGAGGTATGAGACAGGGATTCATGTCTGCGCATAACAAGTTGCTCATATCACCCCGGAACTGGATTTGCGTCTTTGATTCTGTGTTAATTGGGAAAGAACTAACGGTGGTCACAGAATATTGATTCTTTCTGGCCGCCATCAGAAAATATTGGCTGAATGTCAATCAGTGTTTTATGGCCATGATCAACTCTTTCTTGTCTTAACTAAAACAGGAACCCTCATGCTCTAGTAAGGATAGTGGAAAGACCAGAACTATTAGCGACACTAATGAAATTGTGACCTGATAATGGCGCCACATGAAAAGTCAGGGGAACATAAATGTCAGTTGGCTTCATCCTCTCAGGACCACGAATGTCAGTGCAACATTTCACCGAAATCCATGCAGCAGTTGTTAAGATATGTATTCATTTTTATTCAGTCTGAACCAAAGTGACCTGCCAATGCATTTCCACCCCCAGAGCCATGCTACTAGTGGGGCTAAAGCGGAGGGATCGTCTAGGTTAGCTGCGATCGTTATATATATACTGTAATTTCGATCAATATGGTCCACTTTGCACTCCACCATTCAGGGAACCATTATTATCCTAAGGGATGATTGTTGCAATTATGCTATTACTGAATCAGGAGGAAAGGTCAGTATTTCTTTCCAGCAAATCAAGAAAATGAGTCAAATCACTGGCTTCTGCAAAAGCATTCAGCCGGTAGGCCAGACAACACAACCGTGGGATACCGAAGAAGAAGCTGTGAAAACGAAACCGGAGAGATTTGAAGCACACCTCTAGATCCCTCCGTGCCTCCTCTTCAGCATGGTGGGCTGATGACAGGAAAGATAAAAAGGGAAAACAGAGGGATGGGGAGGTGGTATAACCTGGCAGCTGGGCTCTTTGTTGCCGTGTCTATCTCACAGAGATAAAAGCTGGTTGTTTATACGTCCTGTCTGTGAGCCTTTTACTGGGTGAGGGGAGAGCACACTAACCCAGACATGAGGCACAGGTCCAAATGAGGTTTTAAACAGATTGGGTAAAGTCTGAGATAATATAAAAGACAACATTTAAGCTACGTGTATACCTAAATGTTACAAAAACCAGAATGCAGACATTGAGAGACTTTAGCCAGAGCAGGTGTGTCCACTATCCCTGAGGCAGACTCTCGACCATATCCAAGACAAGTCTTTGATGTTACAGACGATCAAAAACGTCATCACACATTGCCGTTAACTGCATCCTGTTTGCCCTGCACTGAAATACATTCACACAAACATGTACGTATGTAGGAAATATTTGACCAATCCTTGTTGTTTGACCCCCCATGTTAAACAACTCTCCAGATCTTGTTTTTTCCTTTAAGAAATATTAGTAAACTGAGATTTGTAGTATCAACAGCTGAACTAGAGTTGATCATACATGCCTTTATCTCTTTTCGCATTGATCATTGTAACGCACTTTTTTCCTCACTCAGTATGTCTGCTATTAACCGTTCGCAGGTAATCCAGAATGCTGCCGCCAGATTACTCACTTGGACAAATAGACAGTCTCACATCTCCCCTATACTCAGATCTGGCTCCCTGCAGCATATAGGATCCACTTTAGAATTCTCACTCTCACTTACAGAGCACTACACGGTCAGACTCCTGCATGTGTGGCTGAACTACTTTGCCATTATTTACCAGCCTGCGCTCTCAGGTGAAACGTGTTCAAATTGCTTTCCGTCTCACACACTCGCCTTAAGACCCGTGATGAGCGAGCTTTTGAGGCAGTAGCACCAACGTTGTGGAAGGCTCTGCCTGCACCCCTACAGTTTGCTGAGTCGGTGACTTTGTTTAAAAATCAGCTCAAGACATACCTGTTTAAACTGGCATTTGGGTAAAATTCATGCTCTAGGTCTGCTTTTAATCAATGTTTTTATTGCATATTTTACTGTTTATTGTGCCTTCTTAAATACGTTTTAAAAACTGTTCTTGTAAAGTATTGGCCCTTGTATGGTCATATTGTGTTATTTATGTTTTCTTCTTTGCAATACCGCTCCTGTTAAGCACTTTGTGACTTTTGTCTGTGAAAAGCGCTATATATACATTTTACTTACTTACTTTACTGAACAAAGCAAAGCCAATATTGAATCATTGTATACATGTATTTTCTTAAAAAACAAACATGAAAGTAATACAATAGAAAAAAAAAATAGAAACCAAATATTAAGGCTGATTGATATGTTGAGGTAGTTGGAGCTGAAACGGTTAGTCGATTAATCAATACGTTGATCAACAGAAAGGTAATGAGCAACTATTTTGATAGTTGATACATCTTTCAGTTATTTTCCTAATATTTCTGCTTTTATAAACTTACATGACTCACAAGAGGACAACCTTGTGCTGCGTGCTGCGTTTGAAGTCCAGGATGATGAAGTTTGGAGGTGACAGGCCACTGATTCCTCCAGTGCTCTCTCTATCTGTATAATCAAAGACAGCCCGTCTCCAGAGAGCCGTCACTCTCAAACCAAAGGGCCGCTCTGGCATGGTACAGGCTGCCTACAGCCACCTGAGACCGCTCCCCTGTTGAGTGGCTGACAACTTGTAACATTAGCCATTGTGTTGCAGCCAGGCCATCTATCATGCCTCACACCCTGCAGTGGCACTGGTGGTGAGGGGCCCAAAGGCAGGACCCATGGAGGGCGTTGACAACACTGTAACTTTGGATGACATCCACCAACCAGTAATTGGATTCAGTCAAACTTTCAATACCTCAGGGAACATAGGTCGTCTTTTTCAGTGCACCCCAATTCCGTCAATGCATTTCATTTGGTTTATATTTAGCATTAGCTTCATGCAGCTTTGTCAGCCACATAGTTAATCTCCATGGTGGAGTGCGGTTTGGTGGCAGAGCACTCGCTGCATCCGTGGAGGCGACAAGGTAATGATAGCGACAGCAGCGCTAACTGACAGACACAGGGTGTATGGTTTCAACTCTGTAATTACAACTGTGTGTGTGTACCCATTCCTTACTGTATCCACATCACAGAGACGTCTCTTTCTGATTATCCCCCCGCTGACATCAGCAGGAGGGGGCTTTGCAGTGCACTGGTTTGCTCCCTCGGAGAAGATAAGCCGTCAATTACTTCGTATGGTGTTAAACCACTTTATTTACTCACCGCACCTAGTTTGACCAAACGGTATTACAGGTCTACCGCTGGACGTTGCAAATTGGATGTAAACGCATAAGGCCTGTAAAAGGATATACTGTCAACACGAAAAGCGAAAGCTGCTGTCTAACCTCTGTAAATGGACTAGTAATGATGTGGTGTTTGTTTCCTGAGCGAGGAGGAGAGAAAAGATGAGATTATCTCAGTCCCAGAGGAACTCAGATTGTGTTGAGGGCATGTAGTGCTACAGTATCCTGCTCAAGCAAGAAGTGCAGTTACTGTACTTAACCATTACTTCAGAAGCAGTGAGCTTATTGTGTTGAAGTGCAAATGTTGCTGTTTTTGGAGACAGTAATTTGCCTCAGAGGGCTTTACAATATGTACACATAAAGGTTAGTTTAATAATAATTATTCCCACTCAGCTTGTGATAACAATCGTATAGTTTTTCTGTCACTCTGGAGTGACTACATATTAAACTCTAAGCTTGATAGACGCAGGCATTTACCAAGCAACTAAGCTATTAAGTTGCATTGTGGGAAATGTGGGATCCTACATTTTTGGAGCTTGATCCTAGAGGCCAAAAGTCATCTTCTGATTCAATTGATATTCAGAAATAGAAACCTCAATTCCGATTTCTTATCATAGTGTGAAGAGTTTATTAGACTGAACTTAGAGATGCTGAATACTTGTGTTATCTGCACATGCACGTGTACAACAGCTTTTAAAGGAATAGTTTGACACCTGCGAAACATGCTTATTTATTTTCTTGCCAATAGTTAGATGGGAAGAACAATACCACTCTCATATCTGTGTGTGAGATACTGAGCCCCATCTGGAGTATGGTTAGCTTAGCTTAAACACTTAAAGCAGGGGGAAACTGCCAGCCTGGCTCTGTCCAAAGTGGGAAGAAAAATACCACCCACCCCCTCTAAAGCTCACCGATTAACAAGTTGTTTGTTTAATCAGCACACAATGTAAAAACAACAAGTTGTGTTTCCCTCTGCTTTCAGTCTTGCTAAGCTAAGCAAGCTGGCCATCTTTAGTTTCATACCTATCGCACAAACATATTATATCAATCCTCTCATGTCGTGTACTTCCTTAACATTTTTAACCATAAACATAAATTTGGGTTCAAATTGATCAACTGAAACCATGTACTCTAGGAAGCGATCACGCAGTGTTCATGTTGAAGGATAGAATACGTTGAGATGCTTTTCTTTTGGCCTTTGAATGAACTGTCGAGGGATGAGGATGCCCTGCCTTCCTCATTCCCAAGCAACACAGCCCAGCCCAGCCCACACACACTCACTGAGGCAGACCAGAAGAAAGGAAGACAGAGACACAAAGAGAGGAAGCAGAGCTGACAGAGGCTTTCTTACATGTGTGTCCATTATCTTTTGATATTTGTCCAGCTTATCAGCCGTTGGACACGCGCATAGTGGTCGATCATTCAGTCTGATACAACGCTATTTTCCATTATCTGCATCTCCCTGTCGCTGTCATTTCTTCCATCCCTGCACCGATCAGTCCCTCAGCCAGGGAAGTGTGAAGCGATGAGACTGGTAATAGGGCAAACGTTCATCTTCTTCTGTGTCGGTCCCTGGGTGCACTTTTTGTCATTTGTAGCTCTAGGGATGGCCGTGTCGGTGTGTCGGTCCACCACTTTGATCCAGACTGAAATATAACAACTGTCAGAAGGATTGCTATAGAAATTTGTACAGACATTTATTGTTCCTCAGAGGCTAAATCCTTGTGATTTTGGTGATCCCCAGACTTTTCCTCTACAGCCACCATGAGATTGACATTTGTGTTTCATAGTGAAGTGTCTTGACAACCATTGGATGGATTACTATACAATTTGGACCAGATGTTCCCTCCTAATACTCTCATCAGACTCAGCCGTACGTATGTATGCTAACACTCTAAACTGGTGCTAACAGTGGAACAAAATGATGAAAACACTGATGCTTTATACATACTTTATGCTTCACCAGAAACAAATAAGGACTATTTTCATACATCTCTTTACCTCACCCAGCACTAGCTTTCTCACCTTTTTGCTTACACCACCCTCACACCAGTGAACTTTGTAATTCTGCCACGCACATATCTTAACACTTTAGTTCTCATGACAAACCGCTGATGAACCTTTCTGATATATGTTACCAAAGACCTTTATTCTGACATCACCCTCTGTCTAATTGTTACATTTATGTCACTGCGAAACTGTTTTTTTTTTCTATCTAGAATTTTGGTTTTCTTTCCAATGAGCATTACAGCCTCACAATATCACCTCACTTGAATTATCACACACTCCGAGCTCAGTGCTGGTACAGTTAGTGACTTCTGTAAGGCGCACGCCTAACCTCTGGTCATTCTGTTTGGCAGGGGAAATTTACATGTGAGTACATATGTGAGATATATGAGGCCTGCTGCACAGCGAGGCCGCAGCAGCATATAAACAAAGAGGCATTTTAAGACAGTGGAAGATAAATTTAAAGCCCTTTGCGTTATCAGCCAACTTCAAACAGACTTTCTGCAGCTAATGGAGTCGCTGATTACCAACAAAGGAACGGATAGTTCCCAAACTGAGATCTCTGGGGAGGGCTGGTGAGACTTAGGAGTCTCTTTCTCCCTCTGTCTTGCCTGTGCTATTTCAGAATCAAAGTGCTCATCGTTCATCTATTATTCAATCTGTTTCACTGCACTGTTTCTCTTTCTGTTTTCACAGACATCATTTAGCCTTAGCCCACTTGGTGGAGCTGTGTTTATTTTTGGAGTCTTCATTTTTTCTCTGCTCGTGACGGAGAAGACCTCGTATCCCCGTGTGGCCCTTTAATGTCGTGCCTCTTAGATCAGAAGAGACACACACGACACATGCTGCTGTATTGTTGACGTATTTTGTACATTTGCTCGATAGTTCACTTCTCAAGCGTTGCAAATAGTGATTTATTTAATTATTGACCAATTTGTTGTTACTGATTTAGTCATCATTTAATCAATAAAACAGTGCCTGTTGCAATTTCAAATAACACATTTTACATGATACAGCAACTTTCTTAACTCGTGAAATGTTGACATTTCATTTTGGAGCTGGCTTTAACAGTGATGGGGCTAATTTAGTTATTTTAAATAAAAAAGAGGTTTTATAATGTGATGGCACATCCACTAATAGACTGCTGATGCTCCTCTATAAGTTATGAGAGAGGATATAGTTAATTGCCTTTGCTGAATGCAGACTGTAACCTCTGTGTATAGCCTGCTACAAATTTAGAGATTATGAGTGTGTGTGTGTGTGTGTGTGGGTGGGTGTGTCAGGAGCCAAGATAGAAGATGTTGTGTTTTGTGCCCTTGAAGCCAGGCTCTAAGAGGTTTTCGGGAGGCTGGAGATTGAAGTTCCCCTGGTAGAAAGATTTAAATTAAACCCAAAAACCTGGACTTCAACCCTGGCTTTTGACTTTACCTTTATATTAATTGGCATCAGCAGTGTGTTCAGGTCGAGGTCACCACAGTTGGAGCTAATGAAAGCAAAAAGGGAAACAAAGGGAGCTGGTGGACAAAAGTATCAGATCAATGGAGCTTGTTCGGATTTATCATTCACCCGTCTCTTTTGTGACGAAGGGAGTTTTGGCTTAAAGCTGCAGTGGAACGACACAGAGCCACTATTTACATGTAGGACAGATGTTATCAAAGGGATCGAACAGCATGAGAAATGCCCCTTGATGTTTTTGTATAGCTTTCGACCATAAGTGTGCCCCTTTAGTGAGTCTCAAAACAAGCAGCCTGGTGGCTGCTGCCTGGCTGTCCCCGCCTGTTGTAGATTCCTATTCACACAGCTCTGAAAGGGCATATTTAATGACCTCTCATTATCATTCCTCTCTGAGGAAATAATTTCCAAACCGTCTCTACTTTACTGATTAGGCCTCGAAGGATTCCCCTGATGTCGTCTGCTCTTCCTCCCTCTCTCCTTCTAATGCAACTGCGTCCCTGGAGTTCTCATTTGTTTAAGTGCTGTTCCACGACCCCGCTGTCCCCAAAGCTTTTCTTCTGACTCTCTGCCACCACTCTCCCTCAAAACATGCCTTTTTATGTAACATTGATGTCTTTAACTATTTGCTTATTCTCCTTTTTCTCTCTCTCCACAGAATGATACCTGGTCAGAGCTGTACTCCTTTGCCGTGTTCAAGGCAATGAGCCACATGCTGTGCATCGGTTATGGCCGGCAGGCCCCGGAGAGTCTTTCAGACATCTGGCTCACCATGCTGAGTATGATTGTAGGAGCGACTTGCTATGCTGTTTTCATCGGCCATGCAACAGCTCTGATCCAGTCCCTGGACTCCTCCAGACGGCAGTATCAGGAAAAGGTGAGGAGCTTCATTAAATCACCTCCGTCCCATGTTCTCCAACCTCTTCTTGTTTCCTGTTAACCTCTTAATATCCAGTTTTCCTGAGCTCCTTCAGTGGTCAATATAAAAAATGATCTTAGTTGATCAAAACAATGGTAGAGCTTGTTATTTCTCTTTCTTCTCCAGTGTCGTTGTTAGTGATTGGCTGCAGCTGATGTCACGTTAAATGTCACTGATTAAATGTAAATTTAACATAT
Organism: Anarhichas minor; assembly: GCF_050575085.1. Taxonomy (NCBI): domain Eukaryota; kingdom Metazoa; phylum Chordata; class Actinopteri; order Perciformes; family Anarhichadidae; genus Anarhichas; species Anarhichas minor. Next base: position 13,896,251 of record NW_027466470.1, on the reverse strand, counting down.
TGTAGGCTCATCCATTATTTATTTCAAACGCAGGATTTGATAGCCATAGACATGAGTGGACATTTTTTTTTCTGTGTGTGTAATTTTCTAACAGCCCGGTGTAGCATCAGGTCACACCACTTTGCTTTGGGTTTTGACCTTAATCGCACAATACCAGACACTGTTTAACCACTCTTATATGGTCATTAGGTAGTATTTTTCTTCGCCTATCAGAAACAAGGTTGGGGATCAGAGCAGTGCTGAGCAGTGCTGCAGCAGTGGCCTGTAGTGGTAACAGCACAGCCTCTCTGTTTCCAAGCAGAGTCTCGCTGGCTGGGGACCAGGGGGTGTGTTGTTGGCTCTCAGCAGCCAATCAGAGGCTGCGGGTGTGTTCGGCCAGGTAGAGCCACGTCGCCAGGGGCTGGGCCTATGTGTGCGTGGGGGCTGATGTGTGAGAGAGAGAGAGAGAGAGAGAGAGAGAGAGAGAGTGTGTATGTGAGATATAATGTCCCCTTGGGCAGCAGTAGAATTGATGAGGCAGCAGACCTGTGTGTCCTGCCAATGTCATCCTGAAGGTGACGTGAGCAACCATGGCGGCCTCTCTTTCTCTCTTCCTGATCACTCATTCCCTGGCTCTCCCTCTACCTGCACTCTGTATCATCTGTTTGCATCTTTCACCACCCCTCTTTCACCACCCACCTTTAAAATATTTCCACCTGATTTTCAGCTCCCCATCTTTCTCTTATCTTTCTCCCACTCCTCCTCCCTCTCTATCCTCTCTGTTGGTGGTGTCCTTGAGAGGTGCAGTGCTACTGCTAACTGTCTGCTACAGGGAGCAAAGCAAGGGGGGGAGGGGAAACCTGTGGGAGACGGTAGGGCTCAGGGCTAAGTCCTGGTGCACTATGAGATATTTCAACACTGTCTGTTTCACATCGTTTAGGGTGTTTTTGTCAGCGTTTTATTTAGCTGGCATTGTTTGGAGCTCCCCTTAGGTTTTTTTCCTGCAGCCATGTGGCTGGACGCTTGGGTATAAATCATTCTGCCCCCTTTCCTGTTGCTGATGGTTGAACGTTTTCACCTCAGCTTTAAGTATCCAGTTAAATTAGCACCACGAGCTGTAGTGTCTTATGTATTTAGGTGCAGTGATGATTGTATAAGTTTAAACAGCCTGTCTTTTTATTCAGTTTAAGGAGAAATTGAGAAGTAAGAAACAAACATGCTTTCACGTCAGAAATGTGTTCATAATGCTGTGTGCTTTTTTGAGTATTCGCTCGTATTTAGATATTTGCTAATGCATCGTCACCCCATCCCAGAATATATATTTATGCCGCTGAGTGCAGGAAAGTGCATTTACCCAAAAGCCTTTTTCTGACCAGTTGTCTGATTTTCCTTTTTCCTAGTGCAAAGTGTTTTTCTGCTGCTCTGTGAGGAATAGTATTTGAGCTGAAGACGTGGTTATTAAAACTTTTCACTTCAGCCTCACTGGCATGGCTGGCAGAAAAGTGCCAGCCATGCCAGTGAGGCTGATGCCGATGCTGCTGGGTGAATTCGCCACTCCTCCAGATCGGACTGTGAGTGACATTTTTATCATTTGGAGAGTGTTAGCAAAACAAGTCTGCTGGCAGTCTGTTACAGCCCCAGTGAGGCTCGTGCTAGCATTGTGTGGAGGTTTCCATTTCAGCCCGGCAGTAATGTCAGACTCACAATGCATGCTGGTTGAATTTAGGGAGAATCTGGCTTGGTGGCTTTGGTGCAGAGACCTATGAGTTATTTATACAGAGCACACATAACAGGAGGGCGAATAGACCTAAAATAGAAAGAAATAGTCTCACTTGTGCCTTTAATGCACCTTTGGAAACAATGCAAATTATCTGTTGAAAGTTACACGTCAGAATTCATGTTTGTTGATATCTGACCTTCAAACTTGCATGTTTGGCCAGTAGAAACACCTTCTTTTGGTGCATTATATTCTGTGATTTTGACTTTGTGATTCTGACATTACCCTGTTTTATGTAATCCGTTGTAAGGTCACTAGAAAATGCAGCATTAAAGGCCCCTCACACTCCAGGGTGCACAAACAGACACAGAGGTGTTTTCACTTATTTTGCCTGTTTAAACTGTCTCATGCTTGATTCATGCACTGTCGGCATAATAAGAAGAGCATGAAAACCAACCTGAGAGTTCACACAGTATTCTTTTCTGGTGTTATGTATTTAATAAGTGAAACCAGATACAGATAAACTATTTTAAACCAGCTGAATCCATTATAGTGACGTTAGTATTGGATTATATTTAGATGCAACACCCAGGGATGGGGGTTTTGCAGTCAGCTATTTTGCTTGCAGTCTGTTGACAATTCTGTAGTTCTTTTCACCAAGTGGGACAAATCGTCACTGTCAGAAATTCAGGAAATATCTTTAACTGGGAGGCTGACGATTTTCAGACGTGGCTACTTATAATTAGGGTGTAACAATATGACGTGACTGTGTGGGCATCTAACGCTGTGCTTTACTGACATTTGTCCGACCCTTGTATTCATTTGGATGGAATAAGCCTTTGGGTGCACTCCGTGATTAAATTTCGTCGGGCAGATTTCGGTCTCAAGGTATGGATAGCTGATCATTGCATTACATCAGTTGACAGATATATTATTGTTTAATTAACATGATAACTACGTTTAGTCACCCAGCATCTACTTTAGAAAATGTGACGCCACTTTCGTTTTGATGACGTGTAAATAAAATTCATTCGGAAGATTTAACATATGAGAGACATTTTTAAGAGAAGATATTTTTACCTCAAAGCAGGAAAAGCACAGGTGTTACTAATAACACAAACGAGCCAGCATGCACAACCAGGACCATGAAACTGGAGCAGCTATAGATCAAGTTCAGCCATAATTAAATATATTATTTACACCTGTGCTATTCATACATACATTCATACATTTAATTTAAATAATAAACATTTGAGATAACCCATCCTTGTAACATGCAGCAGACAATAGACTAGTTCATGTAACTTTACACCTTTTTGCATCAATTATCCTCACTTAATGTGCCGTGGGGTTTTACCATGAATCAGCGCTCCTGAGAAACAGCAAGACAGAGAGCAGACATCAGTTTGAGCTCTCTGCCAGTATGTGGCACAAGACGGGATACAAGATTGTTTCATACCCCCCCCCCACACTCCTCCTCTGCTCCCTCTATCATCAACAACAGTGATCTGTCTTCTATTAGCCAGACGGTTTATCACTGATCGCACCAATTATCCAGAGCCAGGCTGACTGTGCAAAGATAGGGGCCATAGAAATTCCTACGCCATCGTCTACAACAAAAACAGCATCCCTTTAGCCATGAATGATATTCACTGCTGTAGTAGAAAGTGTGTCTGATGAACAAACCCTTATCTGCCAGTCTCCTTTGGTCGTCACTCCCTTTGACTGAATTGTAGGAATATCAGTGTTTCCTAAGAAGTCTCATTTCATTTAACGAGACTTTGTACTGTGTGAGACCCCACAGTGTGTTGTTCCTCCATGTGTACACATCCCTGAATTGAAGAAAGGCGAGACATGCTCCGACTTACGCTATCTGATTTTCTTCTCTTTGGTAAATGTGCTGCATAATATCATCAGGCGATTTAGCAGGGAATTAAGTGAATGAATTATACATCCACATGGCCGTTTGGGATGAACTCGAATTAGCATTTCCAATGGAGAGAGGTTGTGGGATGAATGAGCAGGAGGAGGGAAGAGGAGAAGAGAAGAGAGGAGAGGAAACAGGAGGAAAGGAAAGAAAGAAGGAGTGGAAATGATACAAAGCCGAGAGCTATATTGGGTCAGTAGTTAATGGATTTAAAAGTTCAAAAATATAATCAAAGTCAAAGACAAAACTCCCCATAAATTTTCGTCTGAATAATAATCGCTAAATGCAACGAGTTCCCAAAAGCAGAAGTTTAGATGACAAAATGTTAGTGGAGCACTTTGCTGCCGCATGCAGTGTCATCAAAGTGACACTTTTTGAAATTGATGTAATTTTCACTCTCATTTGGGGATTTGTCAGTCCCCCGTGGGTGCTGTGACGCACCGGCCAAATGCTCGCTCCCTCTCCTCTGTGACACTTGGGAGATTTCAGGTTGGCCTGGTGACGATCGATACGCCGCAATGTGACATGGCTCTCAAAGTCAAGTCATTAAATGCCACCATCTAAGTTCAATCAGATAGGCTTTGTGCTGCCTCATTCATTTAGAGTCACAGTCTAACCACGGCTGCTTGGCCGCCCCTCACCTACACTTTGTTCACAATCAGCATTTCTATTCTATGAGAGGCTCACCAGCTGCAGCGTTAGCTCTGACACGTCAGGTAAAGAGTTGTGACACGGGGTCACTTCTTCAGGCCACTCTCCATCTGCAAATGTCAGGAAGCAGAGTCACTCATGCAGGTGAGAAATTGTGTTGTGTAACTCCGGAAGATCAGAGGAGCTGTGCAGCTGCCCTCCGTCCAGGAGATTTAAATTTACGTAGATGCTAAATAATTCAAACGTTGCATGTTTGGTTTATTTATGTTTATTTTTATATGGCAGAAGGAAGCATTGTGAGTGACGGTATCAGTCAGAAACACACATTGCTATTTATTCTGGGCAGACAGAGAAGACTTTTCTTGTCTAGCAATGTGGGGTCATTGTAGCCTATAGCAACATCCTCTCTGCAAAAGCAGTATTTGGTCGCATTAATCCTACATACAGGTCAGAAAGTATTTGTTTTCACTGTTTTGACTCTGTAATCTAGTACATCGGATTTGAAATTGAATAGAAACGCTGAGGCTTTAAGATCAGACTGCCTGTATTATGGACATTTTTTTCTGGATTAGACATTTGGCTTTTCAGCGGAGGTGGTAAAACACTTACAGCTATGCTGGCAGCTCTGAGGCTATACTTAGGCATGTTAACCTGCTAACATTTTGTAATTAGAGGAGAAAGTACAGCTGAGGCTGATGGGAATGTCATTAGTTTGGCAGGTATTTGGTCACAGACCAAAGTATTGGCAATGTGAAAAGTCAGGAGGGGAGTCAGGAGATCTGCAAAGTTATCACAAAGTTATTACAAATACTCCTGAGGGGGACAGTCATGGTTAATCTCTAAAAACCTTTAAAACCCTTAAAAATAAGCTGTCTCCTAATTTACAAGCACAAAATCATTTCCCACTCAACGACAAATCACAAATTGGCAGTTAAACAGAAAAAAACAAATCCATGAAAATGTTAGTCCAAATTAATCGCAAGGGTCTAATGAAATAGTAATAGTTTAAAAAATTGTCCATGTTTTAATTTAGGCAGACAATCCCAAAAGAGGGGAAGTGTTTGGTAAAGCATGAAAAGCACCAGGATAATATTTACCATAATATTCCCAAAGAAACAGTATGTGTTTCTGTTACTGAAGACCAGACTGAACTTTGAAAGGGCCTTAAATAAGCAAGAAGTGAAGAGTACCAGCCTGGCAGAGCATCACAGAGGAGGATGCCAAGTGTCTGCTGATGTCTTCGGGTCATAGAGTTCAGCCAGCTATTGAAAAATGTGCACACAAATATGAAATATGGAGACTTTATTCAAGATTATGTTAACTTACTTTCTTCCTCCTACAATGGAATGACTGTACATAAACAAACCCACTACATTTCCTACACAGTTCATCTGATGTGGATGTGTACACACTGAGTAAAGCTGAGAGTCAGCACTTTAACTCCACAGGTTTAGTTTCATAGCAAATCAAACAATGAAACAAAATGTAATAACTTTCTGACAGCACTGTAAATACTCTGTCTCTGAGAACAAACAATTTCCAATTTAGACATGTACATATATGTTGCTTTTGAGGATCCAGAGCAGCGAGCGGGTGTACCTCATTGTTTAGCTCGCGGCCTCCGTCAGGATTCGTGGCTGCTGATGCAATAACACAGACAGTTGTGTCTTGCTGCTCTGACGCAAACCTGCTGAAAACGTTGTCAGGAGATATTACTTGATGCCAGCTGAAAGTTTTTCATGGTGTTCACTGTTCATCCACCGCACAGCGTTAGGACCGACGGGACAGAGACGGTTTGGACGATGACTTTCCTCAGTCCCTGAAAGTCGTGAATACACAGCTACAGGTGCTCGCCCGCTGAGCTGTCACTGCCTCTCAAAATTGTGTTTCGGACAGCTTTATAGGTGCAGGGTGGAGTTGTGCCTCTTATTAGGGTTTCCATTTGAGCTTGGTTGAAGTGCACACAGTCGGACAGCAAAGTACGAGGATAAATCTCTCTCTCTCTCAGTTTATCGTTCGCTCGATTCACCACCCGACCATCACTCCCCAGTCCGCAGGCCGGCCCCGTAGTTTTTTGGTTTCTCAGTGGGCTCTTTGGATGGATTGTGATGACCATATCTCAACAATAGGAGCTGATTGTTTGTGTTGTTGCCATGTTGGTCCTCTCACTTTCTATTGATCTGGCATCGATTAACTTCTAGGTAGCATAAGGGAGTGTGTTCATTTCAGCTGACAGCTGAAGGGCATGTGCTTGCACTGTTTTGTGCAGTTTGTAATGTGTTTGTTGAGTCATCCTTCAGAAACATGCCTTGTATATTTTTATTGATAAGCTGCATCCTATTTGGAGGCCGTAGCTTGTGGTGCTGTTGAATTGTAATGCGCTATAATGTAGTATTTTGTCCACCCGATGATGAAGTATTAGAAAATCATCTGAGGATAATGCAATGCAATATAATTCAACAGCACCATGAACTACAGCCTCGAAATTGCCGTACATTTCAATCAGGCACCTCTCTAAAACTGTTTTAATATAAACTGACATTATAACCTTTATAAGGGTAAGACGCATACTGCCAGTGTTGCATTAGACTGCCAACTGAATGTAGTAAAAATAAAAACACATGTAACTGCTTAGCAAAGGTTATATTTTGCTGTGCTTTGTACATACATCCAAAGATCTCTACATTCCTACTGCATATATTAACATTAGTGTGTAACGATATGGGTGCATAGCATAAATGATCAGATCCCTTGTGCTGTACAACATGTGGCTATTTTCAGCTGTGGAAAAATACACATTTAGTCCTGTAGTGAGTATTTAACAGCATGTTTGTGGGATTAACTTAAAATAAACTACAGTGCCCATTATCATCATAATGAAGGAACATGTCACCAAGTCAACAGTGTGGCTCATTGATGTGTTTTTGATATTTTTTGGACAACAATGGAGCTGTTTGGCACAGACGAGTCAGCTTTTTCAGGCTATGACTACAAAGACAGCACTTGTTGGTGGGATCAGAGCATTGTTGGTTTTGGATCCTCTTCATGGGATTTTTCTGCCAATGAAAAAAATACAGAATATCACCAGACTTAATACAACTAAACATTGTTACAGCGGGAAAACTGTTTTATTATGTAAACTGCATTAACAGAACATTACCTCTGTCCGTCTCGCTCCCTCTCAGTACAAACAAGTGGAGCAGTATATGTCCTTCCACAAGCTGCCTTCCGACTTCCGACAGAAAATCCATGACTACTATGAGCACAGATACCAGGGCAAGATGTTTGACGAGGAGAGCATTTTGGATGAACTCAGCGAGCCCCTCAGAGAGGTAAGAAATGAATCGACAATAAGACACGCAATCTCTACATGTGAAGTCCTGTACTGATGGATTATTTTTGTGTTTGAGGTACTTGTTTGATTTTGAAAATACAGATAAAGCAGTATTTGTTTTAAGCCTTGTAGTTAGTTGTCACATATACTTACAAGATTAACATTTATTACTTAAATCCCTGAACTCAGCCTTCATACTTGACTGCAGTGTAGTGCTGTAGTTGCACATTTGACAGATAGTACTCACCAAACCATATGATCTTTTCTTAGGAAATTGTGAACTTCAACTGTCGCAAGCTGGTGGCATCCATGCCGCTGTTTGCCAACGCAGAGCCGTACTTTGTGACGGCCATGTTGACCAAGCTGCGCTTTGAGGTATTCCAGCCGCATGATTACATTATAAGGGAAGGCACCATTGGGAAGAAAATGTACTTCATTCAGCACGGAGTCTGCAGCGTCATCACTAAGGGCACTCTGGCAATGAAACTGTCTGACGGCTCTTATTTTGGAGGTAGGACACAGCTTGTAGCTTGCTCTTTTTTTCTCTTTTCTCTCTTTGTTTCTCTGATGGTGACATTTTTTTCTTTTTAATGCTGATGCACTTTACCCTTCTTCGTTTCAGAGATCTGTTTATTGACGAGGGGTCGGCGAACAGCCAGCGTGCGAGCGGAGACTTACTGTCGACTCTACTCTCTGTCTGTTGACCACTTCAATGAGGTGCTGGAAGAATATCCCATGATGAGACGCGCCTTCGAGACTGTTGCCATTGACCGTCTAGACCGCATAGGTAAAAAGTTCCTCCAGTGAATGCTTGCATAAGATAAGAGGCTGACATATGGGTACAATTGATTTTATTTTTTATTAAACGCGATGGTGCAGGTTCTGGGGATGAAGTACATATCTTGTCCGAATGACCGAAGGTTGCAGCTACTGATGCAGTCAGACATATGACTAGCAGTACAAACACATGTAACATCTGTGTTGCACATTTGTAAGTCTGTTAATAAAGCTTTTTTTTTCAAATTAAAAAACTCTAAAATGAACCTCATGTACTCAGAACAGAATGGTATTGTGCTTTGAAAGTCTATCCAGAATATTAATGTTAAAATAGACAGTAAAATGAGCCGTGCTGTTCCCTCAGAATAACACAGGACACTGTAACAGAAGATGAGAGTACAGGGGACACATCCATTTTCCTCAGGGCTTGTTGTACTCGAGGATGTACCTGATTTGAAGGACATCCCATGCCATTTCTAACCCATATTGTTCTACCTTTCCAGATCCTTTTGTGTTCTGCTTTTTGTCCTCTTTGCCTCGTCCTTAATAATGAATCCATTTATTTTTTCTGTAGGTAAGAAGAATTCCACCCTGACGCACAAGGTTCAGCATGATCTCAACTCTGGTGTCTTCAACAACCAGGAGAACGAGCTGATCCAGGAGATTGTCAAGTACGACCGTGAGATGGTGAAGTTGGTGGACCTGCAGCGACCGCGGGCCATGTCTATGACCCCGTCCATCGGCGGTATCTTTGCTCCCCCTGGCCAGCAGCAGTCGGGTTCCGCTATCGCCACGCTTCAGCAGGCTGTGGCTATGAGCTTTTGTCCTCAAATGGCGAGTCCGCTGGTGGGTCCAGGGACTCTGCAGTCTCCTCGCATGGTGCGACGGTTCCATGTGATGCAGAATCTGGCCAGCCCAGTCGCCATGTCTCCTCTTCAGTCTCAGCCCCCTCAAACGTTGGGAGGGGCGTTTGGATCTGCCATCTCCAGCCCGCCTGTCCAAAGCCCGCTCGCAGCCCCAGGACGGACTTTCCAGTACATGGCAAGCGCAGGACCCTCTGGTTCCCAATTGTCCCTTGTACAGCACCATGCTCCCAGCCCACCACAGACCCAGCAGAGGGCTGCCTCACACAAGAGCACCCACTCCCTTCATGCAGGTAGCTTGAGCCAGGATTCGCGGGCCATATCTGCCTCCCAGCTCTCACTTCCCCAGGAGGGAACACAACAAGCTGCCTCTGCAGCCCCCAGCCCTCCACAATCCACCCGCACATCCAACAACTCCATCGGTCCCCCTCAGCCCACTCACCCTAGCCTGCCAGGGCCCTCGGGGGTGGTGAGATTGGCAGGAGCTCAACAAAGGGTTGCCTTTGCCTCCGTACCCCCTCCCGGTGGACCTGCTGCAATGGGGGCAGTAGCAGCAGCTGCTGGGTCAGGACCTCCAGACTCTGGAGTTCCCAAGAAAGATTCAATTGTCAGCCTTCCAGAGCTAGACTCTGCCAGATCCCGGCTGTCTTCCAACTTGTGACCCTGGTAGAGTTAAGGAAAGAGGCCTTTTTTGTAGGAGAATCTGTTTGTTTTCGGTCAATCCAGCTGATCTGTCAGCTTGCTAAATGACCAATCAGCTACCGCCAGCGGCACCAGTCAGTGGACCTGGATGCCCTGTGTGCTGGTGTCAGCAGAAGGAAAAGAGCAACTGAAAGTCTTTAGACACTTTGGCTAGGAGAAGTCTATACAATTAAACTAGTATAACTTAAGGTGGAACTGGTCTAGTCTACTGTGCCAGCAACTTTAGTCTTAGTATCACCCCTTACACTCTGCTTCCAAACACCTACTGTATATCGCTGTCTTTACTGTAAAGATATAAAGAAAAGTATGATTTATGTAACTATTGCATACTGTGTAGAATCCATGCAATGCAATCTAGCAGGAGCTGGACTTAAAAATGAAAATCAGGGACTTGAAGTCAAATGACAATGACATTTTAAGCGTTTAAAAAGTGTTTTAAGTGTACTTTTTCTGTATAAGCTGTCGTAGCAAAAGAACACATTGCTCTTCATATTGTTTAAATAGTAGTGAAAATAGTGTTTTAGACCGCTGGTCGATCTTACATCGATGTGTAAATAGTTGATGAAAAAAGTACGGAGGGATATTATATTCATTGTATCTACCCAAACCAAAGTTGAGCTTGAACACAAAGTCTGGTTGTGTCTGTATCAACTAAAAAAGAAACATAGAAGAAAATGCCATTTATTTAACTGCCTTGATTCAACGTTAGAAGCCATATATTTGGTTTGTGTGTTTGTATATATGTGGGTTTGATTTTGTGTGCATGAGTTTGTTGGTACGTTTTGGTTCAATTTTCAGAGAATGGACTCACACACACTTGCTTTGTTAAGCACGATTGGTTTCACATGCTGACGGCAGCACTGACCTGTTTTCATGAAACATCTGGGAGGCGGTCAGCTGTTTTGTCAGCGCACTGATTGTAACCCTGAAGGCAAAGGTGGTTAAATAATCTGAGCTTTATCGAAAGGAAACATTTGTGAACAACCCATACTGTATAATTGCTTGTTTTTGTCTCGGTTTATTGATTAACACATGCAATATAATTCTGCAATACTCTACCCCGCCTATATATATAAATATATATGAATATAAATATCTTTACATATGCTGTACAGGAAAGTTTTCCTTTTGTTTTCTTTTTAATGTGAAATCTTAAAGAATCCAGCAGCTATTGTGGCTTCACTTGAAGTATTGTAATCCAGTGACCATGTTGTTACCTTAACCAAAAATGTTGGGAGGGAATGAGAGGACATGCAGTGTCATTTTCGTTAAAACAGACGGGACAAACTGCTCAAAACTGGTTTAGAGTCAAGGGAGGAATCCACACTTTGAGTTCAACAAGTAAGATCCTCAAAAACGTCACTTTAAAACCCATATGAAGACATTAAATTGTAAGATGAATGGGGGTGGGCAATATGGGGCACAAATGCCTCAGTTGTAAAAACTCTCTGCTAGTCTCCATATGCCCCATATCACACAAGACTCCCATGAATGTCTCAACATTTTGATCCCCAACAAACCCATCGTTCAAATTTCGGGATTGGGTTCAGGCTTCGGTTATATTTGTTCTAAATATTCTGATCCTGAACCTAAAAGCCTTCTCTTGCTGAATGTATGCCATATGAGAAGGAAGACAGCTAATCAGATATAAACTGCCATGTAAATAAAGGGACAGAGATGTAAAGAAGCTTTTATGATGCAAGGGGGTTGCTGTATGTGTTGCTGAGTGTCTGTGTGATCGTTTTAGGTTTCATGAAGCTTCTCTGGGTAGAACGTTGCTGTATTTAACCTGTATGTCCCCCCCCCCCCCCCCACACACACACACATCCTATCCCCAGATCTATAACGAGAGGATCCCTTTTTTTTTTAGTTCATTCATTGTGGTGGGCGCGAGTCGTAACGATTTTGAACTCCTCGGTCGAAAGCAAGCATTGAGGACATTCAGTGTGTTGCACTTCGACCTTGTAATCAAACTGAAATTCGATGCTCTATTCTCTTAAAACGGGTGCAGAACTTCTTCTGGACCCGTTATCTGGTTAAACTGTAAAGGACGAAAAATGAATCCAATTGGGAAAGAAAGCAGGCAGCTGATTCAATGCGTTAAACAAACACCCCGTCCAACTTTTCAGCTCTGACCATCGATCCAGAGCCAAACTGTAAAATCGATGGAATGGACATTTCACTCAGGTTTGCTACCTTTTCAGAACGATCTATTGATTGCCACAGCGTGGCTGCTCATTGATTTATGTAGTCTGCTCCATCCTCCCATAATCAACTTGTTGATTTAACCATGCCGAAAGGTTCCCCTTGAATTTTGATTGGCTGAGAAAAACAAGGATCTATCGAGTGGAGACACAACCCTCAGATTGGTATTAACGTTTTGATCACTTTGAGAGCTGCTTAAGTCCTGAAACAATGTGCAAGTGATTGTTTTTTTTCCAAGGGCTTCATTATATGTCTTATAAACCCTGGCTCATTGTCACTGTAGAGCGGCAACATTTCCACTTTCCATTTGATCGGTAACATGCACTAAACCTTGTTCATTGTCGTACCTGGGTCTCAGTGCTGCCACCCACTCCATCAGCAGCACGGGAACTTTGTATTGCTTTTTTCCGATGGGAAAGGTAGATGCCAAAATGCCAATACGATTGCGAATGAATCCAGTCCATCTAAGTCAATAGCTGTTGTGTGCTTCAATACTGTTCCAGTGCAATCAGTTGGTCCTCTTCCCTGTTCCTTTGTGCTAATACCAGAGTTTGCCCTATTAAGCTGCTATCAGGACTGTGCTGATATTATTTGAATGAGTCCACAGTCAGTGAGAGCAAGATGGAAGGAGAGTTAAAGAGCTAATGTTTCAGGCAATATCAGGCACCGTCTCTGTTTCATTGCATCCATCCAGTAAGATACTGTAGTGTGTGATTCACTCCCACTCAAAGGATGGCATACCCAACACTTTGATCAGTACCACTCTGTTTCAACCCTCAGCCATGAAGCTGATACAGCCCTGGCCAAGCACATACTTCTGTCAGTTATCTGTTTTGTGTCTGTGTCACAAGTGTGTTCAGTCAGTTGGCTCACCGCCACTGTCGAATTGTGTGTGTGTGTGTGATATAGTGCTGTATTTGCCTGATGACGGGGGTTCAAAGTGCGATTGTCTAATGGTTCTTCTTTTGGACCTTGCTGTGAAGTGGGATTTAAATCCCTCATACATGTTTGACACTGACTGACAACTATTGAGAGTATCTAAGTTCCAAACCTCTCATTCTCGCTGTACCAGATATTAAGGGTACTGAATGCCTTGGTGTTGATATGTTAGCAAATCAGGGTATTCTTTTTGTCTGTAAAAGTGTCTTTGATTTATTAGTATATTTTATTTGTTTATTGTTTTTGCAATGTGCCCCATGCACACAAACTGTATATACCTTGTGCCTAGTATATCTAGTTTCCACAGTCTATTTTTGTGGTATGTATGTGCCTGTAAAAATGCAAATATGTGTTTTTATTTTCAACTTGCAATATATGTAAAAAAAACATTAGATAAAGACTAGTATTGCTGAATTAAAATGACAATGTCAGTATATATAATTTTCCCTGATTTGGGAAACACAAAATTGCACATTTTTGTTGGTTTGAGCCTTCCAACACCATGCGTGCTGTACTCTGTACTTTCATGTTCTGTATATATGGTATACACAGAGATGTGGGGCACTTTGTTGCGTTTTTCCACAACCTCCTGTATAAGATACATTTTCTACAGTGAGAGGGTGAGCTCTGACAGGCTTCTGGTGGATATCGGCAGTCTAGACATTAGCTTGGATGACCTGCTTGCTGCACGGAGCCAAAAATGACAAATAAAATATTAACTAAAACTGTGGAGATGCCTGCACATAAATATAAATACAGGAACAAAACAAGGCAATGTGCACATGCTGGAAAATCTTTCTCAAACCATATTGTTGCACAGGTGATGCACACTGATCTGGTTTGCCATAAAACAAACAAAAACAAAGATCTCTCCAAGGCTGAATTTGGCTCACGAGCCACAGCAGTCGACTCCCTGGTTGAGCTACCTTGACAGATAATAGCAGAGTGCATGCTTGTATTTTTCTTATCGAAGCAGAGTTCTGTGTACGATTCTTAGTGGGACCTTCAAATCTAGACATTGTCGTGAACCAACTGCTGTACAATGATTTTATTTAGTCTAACCTTTGTGTCGTAGCTACTGTAGCCTGCTTAGCTTACCTAAGCCTTCTCTCTGCTTCAGGACTTTGTGTATTGTGTGCTTGAGTTTGTGTGTGCGTGTGTGTGTTCCTGTGCCTTTCCTTCTATAATGTTGGTCCCACTTGAGAATATGATGCCATTTAGGCATTTGAAACCCACGTGAGGCTGAGAGAGACGCCAGCACAAGCTGGAAGGTGTTACACGGTCACGACTATTAAAAATAAAAAATAAAAAAAGAACACTGTAATGCTCCTAAAAAAAGACTCTAGCACATCCATAGACTTAGTAGCATTCCACAGCCCGCAAGAGCTGCTCAGTGTTGGCATCCAGACACACTTTACCAGCACCATGTAGACAACAGCACAGATATCTGACACAGCATGTGTCCTCTCTCTCTTTCTCTCTGGAGGCCAACCATCTCAGGCTGTGCTCTGCTTAACAAAAAGTTTCAAGTATTTCAGAACTCCAGCTCTGTCTAAGTTGATGTCTACAATCCAGGGACAAATCAGCTCCCAGCCCGAGTCGCAGCACTTCCAAATCGATCTCAAAGGATCAGGGGGGATACTTGGGATGCTGGTAACATTTTTGGCTGTCCAGTCTTTTCAGACTGAGATGCACAGCTGGCGGCGATGGGCGCGGGGGCTGATTTGAGCCTGCGTCCAAAAGGCTGTCTTGTCCACCACCTCTGTTGGCCGAGAACACAGAGCCACACCCTGGTCTCTCTCAATAAGCTGGTCTGTCAGTCAGTGGCAATGTCGTTTAAGCGTTCGTAAAAAGACGATACATTGTTGTGCAATAAAAAGATGAGCGCATTGGCATACTTACCTCTGTGTGTGGACTTTTATTCACTGGTGTGTCTCTATTGGTTGTCCCTCTGTATTGGATGCAGTGCATGTGAACATTTAACCAAAGCTGCAAACACACGCACACACACACACACAGACACCTCAACCTTGTAAATCAGCCAGCAACCCCTCCACCCACATTCTACCCCACATCTCTCTCTCTCTCTCTCTCTCTCTCTCTCTCTCTCTCTCTCTCTCTCTCTCTCTCTCTGCAGACAAGGGCTCTGCTGCATCCCTGATGAGACGTCTGAGCTCAGTCTAAGAGCTTTCAGGCACACACAGCACAGCAGCAAGTGTATTTATTCCTGTACCTATAGAGCGCGAGCGTGCACATGCAAGCCCTAGTTTTATATTTGGAGAGAGAGTAAATGAACCAGTGGAAGTGTATGTGTGTGTGTGAGAAAGGGTTACTGTGTGTGTGTGTGTGTGTGTGTGTGAGAGAGTGTGTGCGTCACAGATGAGGGCAGTCCAAGGACAAACTCCTCTGGCAGCCTGGGAGCAGTACCCACCCCTTCCCTTTCTGTCTATTTCTTTTACACACACACACACACACACTGCTGTCTGGATCCTCAGTGATTATGCATGGTAGACTGAGATGGAAAGATTAAAATCACATGCAAGGTGAGGTTTCGACACAGAGCTTTACACCATTCATGTTTCCTCCTCAGATCCTTATGTGGCTGTTACAAAGGTGGGTGAGGCCATCCGCAGTGCGTGTACATAGTTTTACCTTGACGTGACATAATGTCCTCTCTCTCTCTCTTCTGCTCTATTGACACACACCAACTCTCTCTCTCTCTATCCATTTCTTTGTAATTCAATGAGGAAGCAATGCACTGATAGTGGCTGCAGGCAGCTACTACATCAAGTTGTGAAGCTGAGTATATAGTTTCATCCTGTATATGGACGAGGATTGTCCTCTACCTGGTTTCCTCTGCAGTGCCGGTCCTCTGTGTCCCTGGCTGTCCTACTTCAATTAATCATACCAGCATCTCCCTCTCTACCCCCCAGGATGTTTACCTCCAGAGGGCAATTTGTTTATTTAGCTCCTTACTGGTATCCTCGTCCCTCTCCCATCCATCTTCCTCCAGTTCCCTCTCACTGCTCCTTTACTGGGTGCTAACTTCCTATTTGGCCCGCTTTTACAAGATAAAACATTTTTTGTCCCCCGGGGTTTTTGAGCATTTTCAGCAACTGCAATTCACAAGAACAGGTGCGGTTTGCTTGTGTAACTTTTGCAGGTATGGATGTACCCAGGAAAAGTCCATGTGTGTGTGTGTATGGCAAGAAGGCATTTAAACGTTTGCCCTGTAACATTTCCTCTCTGCTGAAGCTGCTTCGGCCATGCCCCTCTGCACAGGGGAGCATCTAGAGAACACAGCTCAAATCTGAATGCCAGAATTAGCATTTGGTCCAAGCTCTGAGTCCATGAATGAGTAAGTGAGCAAGACACAGAGAGAGAGAGAGAGAGAGAGAGAGAGAGAGAGAGAGAGAGAGAGAGAGAGAGAGAGAGAGAGAGAGAGAGAGAGAGAGAGAGTAAATCATCTTACAGCCGCAGGCAGCCTCAGTAGCATCACAGTTGCTGGACAGTGGGCTGGGGAGGAAGTGAGAAATGCGTCAAGCTGAAATGATCAAAAGAAAAACGCACAGACACAGACGGAGGGAAGGGTCACGTGGTGTTCTACAAGCTATGTCATCTTATTTAAATTCATATAGGTCCTCTTATCTTTAGTCGCTGTGGGGTTTTTGTTTGACTTGGTTTTATTCCTCATTGAGACAGACAGAGAGATGTTCCTCTGAGTGATCAATGCAGCCTTCATCCAAGGACACATGGCCATTAAATCATGTGACTCACAACCAACTGTAATTCAGTCTGCCATTCAGTGGCACACTTACTGCAGGCATAGATCAAGAGGCAAGAATTGGCAAAGAGTCCAACGATCCAGGAATCCATGATTAGCACACGCGTCAATATACAACTTCTGGTCAGAAAACGATTACACAACAGCTCCTAATCACGATACATATAAATCAAACTGATTAATATGATTGTGTAGTGAAAATGGTTTCTATATTGAGCAACAAACAATCCTTTAAAACCAACCAATTTGACCAACTATTACAATCTAGCCACGCTCCATTGTCATTCCCAATTTTATATGATAGCTACTTTCTCATCAGTATGGCGGTACACTGTATATTTCAGTGCATGAATCAAAAAATTACATTAAAAAGGTTTAAAATGTGTACACCTTCGATTAACACAACCCATTATGTAATGAATAGTGAGATGTGAATTCAGAATCAGTAAATTAGCAGCTAAAGTCGAGAGCTTAACATTTCTTATCGAGTACTGTATATGTGCTTAAAGCAACAAATGATGTAATGAGCAGCGTGTCAGAGGAGCAGGAAGAGGAGGAGGAGGAGGAGGAGGAGGAGGAGGAAGAGGGCAACAGCAGTAACAAGGGCACATCCTGCATGCAGTATGCAGCTCATAAATACAATGTTTTATGTAAATTATGAACTGCTTGAAAGTGGCTTCCTGAGAAAGTCTCCGAATACTGTTTTCAAAGTTAAAATGAAAATTCAGCAACTGTTTCTTGTGAACTTAACAGTCTTACTGCTATTTTTGTAAAATGCTGAAAGGTCCCTGGCTGCTGCATGGGCTCTCTGTGAGCAGCTGGTCTGAGCAGCACTCCATGCATCTGCTCTGCTAAACACTTCCCATTACAGACGACCCAGAAACGTCCACGAGCCCTCTGGCTTAAAGAAGAGGAGAGAAAAAAGGATGACGAAAAAAATATGATTCATGGACTCCAGGCATATATTATTACCTTTTTTCTCTCAAAGCACTTTGTTTCGTTCGCAAAACATTTAATCTCCTCCAGGTCTTTAGGCTGTTTCAGCTGTGATTGTTTTGAGACAGGAAACAAAGCCCCCCCCCGCTCAATGAATTCACTCCATCATCCACTTCCACCATAATATTTGCTCTGGGCCGCCAACTGAAGTGATGAGAGCCAGGACAATGCTTTGGCGTCTGAATCATCTCATCTGTTCTGCTCTGTCAAGGTCTGCACTCAGTGACACTGTGGCTATTCATCAGACCAGACACACACTGTGTCTCTCATACACACACACACACACACACACACAGAGTGAAAGACAAAATATTCACCCTCACAGTATGCCTGTCATTGCAGAGCTCTTATTAACGAGTCTGTGCAGAACACACTTAAGTCCCCACACCGTCTTTCTGTGTGTTTAAGTGTGTTATTATTTGAACACTTTGCAAGTGTACTTAGGTAAATCTTTTCAAACACTTGTCTCTGAGTCTGATAGCTACAAAGTGAGCATCAATTTCTGAGCCAACTTGCTGGCTAACCAAGCTGCTCCGGTTCTATCAGTGGCTTTCAAGCCAGATTGATATGTCTGCTAAAAAGTAATCACTGACACAAAGTGTTATTATTTTTGCCTTGTATACAAATATTCCTGCATTGTCTAACATAGATTTACTGCTGACATGGTCTGTTTGTGTGTTATGTGCTGCTGTGTGTCATTTTGTGTTTTGTCTTGTTTGTTTTGCAAATTTGAGCTAAATTGAACAATGGTACAATTCATCAAGTGGTAACATCTTTGTTTACAGTAATATTGTAATATGTCCCTAACAAATCAAATGAAATACATGAATAAAAACAAAGAACATTAGAGTGAGCAGCACCAGCCTTCTGACACTTTGGAAATAAACTCATCAATTCAAATGCTGCTTGTCTTTGATTCTGATTTAAAGTAAACACAGACAGCCTGCTGGATTAGCTGTTTTGGCTAACTGCATTGGGATCTGAAAGATTTATTTAAAATTAAAGTTTAGAGGATATACGTTTCCCAAATCTCTAAAGATCCAGGTCCAGAAGATCCTTTAATTCAGGCCGTGAAAGATCAATTTGAGGTGAAAATATACTTTTAAATTATATTTTCAAGGTCACTGAAAAGAGGCAAAACTGATTTCTCTCATTTTGACATAGTTGCACAGAGAAATGCACAAATCACTGGGCCATCCTTCCTTTTTTTAAAGCAGATTCATTGTGTGAGTGAAAGCTATTAACTAACAGCTCAGATGTGACGTGAGGGGAGGCAGAGAAAAACTAAAAACAAGATAAACTATCTGTTGCTGTGACCCTTTAGCAGCGCTACTTAATGCACCTACTTAGTGTAGGGCTTTTGGTTGTTGTCGAGCATTAGCCCAGGGGCCAGTCTGTTCTGCTCCGTCACAGCGTCTGGCTATGTGACCATAATAGCTAATATACTGTGGGGGCTTGCATTTTCTAGTGAAATCCAGCACTCTGTGGAGAAACATAATCTCTAGTAGTGATTTTAAGTGGCCTTAGTAAAGATTGATGACAGTGTGCTGAGGAGTCTCACTGTTTCTGGGTGTGAGGGGGGAACAGTGACGGTGTAATTGTCGGGAGGATACAGAACCCCCATAGCATCCATCACATTCACACAGAGCACCCCTGGGTCCTCACAGCACCCTCGTCTCTCTCTCTCACCTGGGAACAAACAGGCCTCAGGTAAGTCCCGTTAAGACAAACAAATGCAATAGAAATGTACTAAAAGGCTCCGTGCTCAGCATACACTGTGTCATGAGCCATATGTTTGTTTATCACCATGACATGACATATTTATCTTTATTTGTTTCAAGGAAGCTTTGCTCTTATTTTAGTGTCTATTACAGCCACACAAGTTTAGACCTGGGAGCTTCTGCAGTTTAACAGATTTGGAGAATCAAGTGTTTTGCTGAAAGCTTGGGACTGTGCAAACTTACATGTGAGTTCAAATTACAGATTGCACATTTGCACTTTGTATGACTTATCACAACTTCCTACCAGGTGTTCATAAGACAATATTCAGTTGTAAAACCCAACATATATTGAATAATCAGATTCATGTGTGAGTTTTTAGCATTTTGTTACGGCTTGTACATTTACTCATTTGATTTCCCTGCACGCTATAATTTGTAATTATGATAATAACAGTATTCATGTTTACCTGAAGAACTGTGACCTGTATCCTCGAAAGGTGAGCAGAAGCACTTGCAACTGAAACAAATATGATACCAACTAATTATGTACAGTGTAATGGAGAAAAAGAGAGGGGGAGAAGGAGGGGCAATAAGGTCCGGTCACCCTTTAAATGCTTCCACTGATTAGAATAATATGCTACAAATTGTGGTACAAGGTTGATTTTAAATTTTTTAATGCATGCAAAACAGCGTGCCAATTAGACCACTCAGCCAATTACAGCATCGGTCAAATTATCGATCATCATTAAGCTATTCAATGAAAACAAGATGTTTCAGTGGCTGAAGCAGAAAGTAAAGGCACATTATTGTGCTCATGAGAATAAAGTCAAACTATTTAGTCTGGTTTGATGTAGTTAACAGTTAAATCGTTTTGTGCCTTTCAAGAAGCGAGTGATGGCTCTCTCTTGCCTTCATGCTGAGTCGATATATTTGCAGCCATGATGAACACAAGACATTTCCTTTTTATTGTTCTGTAACCCATGTCATCCGGGCAAAACCAAATGAGGCATGCACAACCATCCACATCATATCTATAAATAAGTGGTGAGTAATGGGAATGAGTGGGAGTGAGGTCTGGGCACAATGAGCTTTGAGGAAAAGTCAAACCAGTCATAGTGACCCATAGTTCAATCTGACGTGCACTAATGTCAGAAAGCCACTGACTTTGGACTGAAATGGCGAGACACATGATTTCCAGTCTGAGGACGCTGGGTTGCTCGCTGATTTCCTCATGATGTGTCTCAAATGTGGTCTCCAAGAGTTCCTGTGTAACACCCCAGATTGGCTGTACACAAATCAGAATTTTTCCTTTTCGTGCTCGTTGTCAGCCAAGGCATCACACTTTTGTCATCTTCCTGAGCCAGAGCCAGAAAAACAATGGCAGAAAAATGGCCACAAGCATGAAAAAGATTGACACAGCTGTACAGGTTGTTGTTTTTCTTTTTTTCTTTTTTCTAAATAGTAAAACGCTGGTTTACATCATCAAATCCTACCAAACATCAGCTTGTTAGCATTGCCATTGGTGAGTATATGTTAGCATGCTGACATTAGTATCTAGTTAAAAGCACCACTATATCCGTAGATACAGCCTATTTGGACATGGAACTCAACGTATAGAAATAACACCTCCTAAATTGACATATTTACTTAAACGTCCCTAGAAACAGTGATGACTGAACATAAGTGGGCAGATCCCTCAAACAAGAACACAATGTTAGACTGAATAATGGTGTGAAACTAACTGCAGTCAGATTAACAAACCAACATCAAGTCAGTCCTCAAAAATAAATGTGCTAATAAATGGATTAAATAAGGAAGATGATCAATATCTTCTGCTGAGTTTACATTCTACAGCCATGACACATTTCTTGCATTGCAAACGTTCTCCAGTGTCTCTCGTAGTCTCTCTTCCTAATCTAATAGGAAGCTCATTTCCTTTCCCCTTCCTTTCTCTGTCTTCCATCCGGCCGCCGCTGCTGCTGCGACCACCTCATTGCTCACACATGCAGACACAGACACAGACACAAGTTCAGCGCATGACCGCTCATGCTCCTCATCGTCTCTGTTGGCGTTCATTCTCCACCCCACCAAGCCGGAGAGCCGGTGTTATCTAGGATGGCAGAATACCCAGGGCCTCTCCCTTCTCCTCCCCTCGTCAGATATCCCAGTATGGTCTATTTCTGTCCCTGCGTCTCTCTGCTTTCAGCAAAGTGCAACTGACGTCTCTCTCTCTCTCTCTCTGCACTAACAGATGAGGGCTGTCAGTGATTGGTGTTCAGATGACGATCGTACTGCAAACCAACAGAATTTGAATAGTGATTTCCCTTTTTTTTTTATTTCACCATATTACATGTTACCTCAATCCCTCGTTCTAGAAAACGAGCGACATTGAGACAATGGAGGCGTTATCAAATTTGCTGTCCCTCTTTTCTCTAATTGATAGTCATTACAGTGATGAGATGTTATTTTTATGTACAAAACAATTAAGTAATGACACATCAAATGATTAATGGGAGCGAGGAGGGCAGAGGCGGTGATGGAGTGTGAAAAGGGCAAAGGGGATAAGGAGTGAAGGAAGCAGAAATGAGAAAAGGGGATTATTTACAAAAAACTCATCTCTGAAATTGCTGAGTCACTGGAAGGGTAAGCTGCATACCAGCTTCCTTCTGTCTTTTTCTCACCCACAAGCTCCAGACGAAGACACACAGCTTGTCCCCACCCCACTGTCACGTACTCACGCACCATCACAACCCAGGATGAGTCATATTGTTACTCCACAGCTGTCCTGTGGTATAATTGCGGCTTTGTTTACATCATAACGCCTCTTACAAACAAACCAAACTGCATTAAACAGGAACAACTAAACATTTATTCAAAACTTAAGATTGGAGGCCAAGATGACGTGTATTTGACATCACATCCTGAAATGTTTTTCAAATCACACAGAGGCTTCACATTGTTGCAGGTTCCAGTATTCACCAGAAAACAAAGCAGGTTGAAAATTTAGCGCTATTTTAATGCTCAGCCTCTGGTCAAAGCATCATGTGGATGTGACCATATCGCTGTTCATTTTGTTTCTGCAATGTCTGCAGGATGCTGTATCGTTCCTGTATGTTGTGCTGTGGCTAAAAACCTCTGACTTGGTATACAATTCAAACTCATATGCTCCATTTAGCTTGCTGCCCTCCGGATTAGAAATTAGTGTGTGCAAATCGGTGATTGGCAAAATTTAATAATCCTAACTGTTACACTGCTCAGTGGGCAGAAAGCATTTATTTGATTGGTCAGGATGGATTAAATTTATAGTAGTACTCGCCAACAGTGAATATATAACAACAGCAGTGTGTTGGGAAGAAACTACTGAAGTTCAAATTACCTCCAACAAGCTATGATTTATATTCTCATGAAAACCAAATGATGCTAACTAATGTTGGCTCTGATTTGGTGCATTTATAAGTAATGGTTTTACAGTTGTGGAATGTAACTAAGTGCAATTACTCAAATACAATTTTAAAGTATTTATACTTTATACTTCTACAAGTGCAGTGCCTGTTCCATATGTGCCTGTTCAGAGCAGGCTCATTGATATGCCACTGGCAATTTTTGCGTCAGTTTAAAAAAACAACACTTAACACGCACAAATACACACACATACAAACAAACACCCCCCCCCCCCCCCACACACACACACACACACTATAGCCATCAGATTAGCTCGTATGGAATCAGCATGCAGCATCAGCAATCCATTGACAGAGCAGCACATCCTGCGGTTTGGGTAACAGTGACAGGAAGAACACACACATCGTGAAATTCAAAAACATACTGTGAGAAACAAAAGGAGAGGAGAGGAGAGAAACAAGAAGGGAGGATGAGAGGAGAGGAGAGGAGAGGAGAGGAGAGGAGAGTCTGATGTGATACAGTATGACTCAGGGCTATGAAGTCAGAGTGGGTTTATGCAGAGATTAAAGGATTGAAGAACAAGGGAGAGAAAGCGTGGGCAGACAGATAGAGAGTCCACTAAGTCCAGTCGCCCGCTGGAAAGAAACACAGCGCTGTTACTCATCAAAATAAACTGTAATCAACGTTATATGCAATAACACCTCTGGATGGTGAAGTGATCAATACAATCAGCACCGTTTATTATCTCAGCGGGGAAACATAAACCTCAACTCATTTCTTAGAGTGTGAGGAGTAAACGGAGGGACGTCTGTGTCCTCTGAGGCGGCTGCCTCGTGGTGAATGAGGCTGTCCCGTAAGCAGACAGTGTCAGAATGCATCTTCACCACAGCTACTCTGTCCATCAATGTCCTGTAAAAGTCTCCTTGAGCAAGACGCTAAACCCCTCCCGTTTACCTCAGTTACTTGGGATTGAATTGGCAAGAATGGACCTTCAAATTAAAAAAAACACTTCTTTTTTTTTTTAAGAAAAAGCAATATGACCTGCTGTTGAATTTGGAAATTGTTCATTTTCATATCCGCTCTCGTCCGCTTTATTTTCTGCAGCTGTTGCCAGCTGTTTTCAGCTAAAAAGCTCCAACTGCACTGTACACTACTTGCTCAGCACCAAGCAGCAGGCAGACAGACACAGTTAGCGCCTACAGTGGTTAATGTTGGAATTTCGCCAGGTGGACAGAAACACAACTCCAAATAAAAGATAAAGTCACTTCTCTCTCTCTTCTGTCTCCATATGGTCTGACTCTGTTGATTGGGGTCACCAGATCTAACGAATGCTGGATGAGACCAGCCTGATAGATCCCATGTCACACACACACACACTGAGATGTATGCACACACAAATGCATCTCTCTCTGCAGTGGTGGTGTTAATTAGAGTTGTGCAGAAATGAAGGCCGATGTACTCCACCTCATTCTTGGGGTCAATTAGCTGTGACAGCAAGAGCTACACAATCCTAAGACCCAATTAATAAGAGGATTTACTTGTTATTACACCGGCTGGATATAATTATATTGAAACATTTTGTGTTATGGTTGAGTGCTGGGTGGCAGATGCTACGGCTACCTTCAGCTCTCAGAAGGGACCGCTGTTAATCGTGTGGTTACGTCTGTGACACTTTGAGCGGCATCAGCCGCTGTTGTTTAAGACGGTCTACGTGTTTTTTTTGTGCTTCTGAAATACTCTACATACTATTAGACGGATAAACTCTTGCTTCAGTCTTTACTAGATATCGACTCCTTGCAGGAAATCCTAAACTGCTGAAAATAGTCTCACCACCATCTGACAATCAGACCACATAAATCCCCAGCATGTGTAATCAGAAGGCAGGATGGAAACACCAACCGCCGCATTGTCCACAAGGCAGGCCCAATAAATCTTGTAAGCTCGCATGTTCACACACTAGCTGTAGATGAGATGAAGAACAGACGAGCAAAACACCTCAGGGACACGCAAACTGTCAACCTGACCAAACAGCACTTCATCATCACACGTTCCAGGAGATTAAATTACACACATGCAATCCAAATGTGAATCATTCTGTCAACAGAAATGGTGAACTTGGACTTTTGGGAATTTAATTTATTAGACTGAATACATGCAGATGAGCTGTCAGAAGGCAAATACAGGTGCCTCTTTGAGAAAACTCTATGAAATATATCTACACACTTAACCTTTAAAATAGAAAAGAACACAAATCAAACATGTGAAACAGTCTCAGCAGCAAAGTGGCTTTGGCTTTCATCTACATGTAGATGATACATGAATGAAAAGACAGGAATAGCCAGCTGCCATTTGAATGCACATGCTCGTGTGTTGTTCTGTATCTACTCGTCTCGCAGTCTCTGAAAACTATTCATAATCAACATCACAACACTCGAGATACTGTTCCTTCATGTTTGGTCTTGACTCGGCTCACAGGGTTTTGTTGAATACGTTCATATTTGCCAGTTCGTCTTCAGAGAGGATGTGTGATCCAGACAGAAATACAACCCTGTTAATTAACATCATCAAACACACTTCTTTTTTAGCTCCAACACCCTGCTTCACACACGCACACACACACACACCTACGCACACACACGCACACCTACGCACGCACACATCACAGTCAAGTTCTTTTCACCTCTAGACACGCATGACACAGCCATGATATGCCGTCCCTTTAAAGCCATAGTTCAGTTTGCATATGTGGCTAATAATAGATATATCTAATCAATGCACACACACACACACACACACACACACACACACACACACACACACACACACACACACACACACACACACACACACACACACACACACACACACACACACACACTAACCTTGGATTGACTGCAATGCAATCTTCCTGCAATACGTGACAAAAAACATCAACAAGATTTCTCAGCAGGATGCAAGTCATTTCTGTGCAGGAGTGTGTGGATGATCTGTGAGTTTTTCCTCGAACCAGTAATGCAAATGGAGGCGACTGACACCTGGAAGAGTTGAAGACTTGGAAGGAGAGGAGGAGACCTCTATTTTTGGAGACGGCATGGTGTCTCAGGAGAGACGGCCGCTGTGAGCTCCCCTTCTCAGATGGCAGAAATTTGAGAAATTTTGCAAGAGACGAGCAGCAAAAGGTATCAGTCAGAGTAAACATAAGGATTCATATTTTGGGGCCTTGCTTATGCAAAACAGTCAGTTTAAATCGACATATTCAAGTGGCTGAGATGTAACAACCAAAATGTGCTGAGTGGCAGTCTCACTCCATACTTCCTTTTGCCCTGAAGACTGAGTGACTTCCACTGATTTACTGAACGCCTGCAGAGAGCATCACGGTGAATGTAACAAAATAAATAAATAAAAAAGTCAGCCCATTTCTCCCACATCCAGGCTTTTCTGTTGCTGTGACAACAAGAAGTCCAAAAGGAGGCAACCTTGGACGCAGGACAGCTTTGTGTCGATCCAACACTGGCTTTCTGCTGAAGGCTGTCAGCTTTACAGAGCACCAGCACCGACTCACACCTCACATCAGTCTATAGTGAACTAATCATACCTATCTGTGGTCAAACTGTTTTAATCCAGAATTTCATTATCAGAAAGAGCGACCTTCGACCTAACCTGCTGCTAATGGAAGACAGCTAATTTCTCTCAGAATCAGAACCGTTTCTTGGGTGAAATAAGCTAAATCTAGTTGAGAGCAAACCGTTTCTGAAATGCCACAGTAGAGTTTAGACCCTGGGTGGCTGAATAATGATGAGTTCAAGAAGTGTGGAGGATTTTAACCTGAACAAAAATACCTTCACCTCTCTGTTTTTGCATTTTTGTCCTCCCAATTTTTAAGGCAGACATACAGGACGTAGGCCTATGTCAGGATCAGGGTTGTAGCCAAGATTCGAGTCCACGCCAAACATCCCTCCCGTTCCCATTCCAAATTTGGACATGACACTAATGAGGTCAAATTATTTATTTTATCATATTTTATTCATTCTGTTAACTGTTCAGTTTCTGCAAATTGTTATCCCCCGAAAAATATTTCACCCTGAAAAAGCTGTCAGACAGGCACCCAAGGGTACTGCATCATTCACTTTCCACACTGGTGAGTCCATCATCTGAAGTCAGTTAAAAGAGCCTGTGGCTGAGTTTTTGTGTTTAGTATGACATCTCGTGGTGGAAATTAGCATTTCAGATACAATCCTTTAGGATTTTATGACGGCGTTCAAGTATTAAAGCACATACTGTGGTGTATTTCATAATAAGTTAAATGGTTGGGTATAGCAAGATATGCCTTTCACAGATGTTCTGAATACCTTCACTGTAGTAAATTGCCGTAAATTTACGGTGGATTTACAACAGTATCTTACAGTATTTCATAATGACTGTAACACACTGTTAAATATTAATTATTTGCATGTAAATTAACAGGTAATGCCGTCAGTTAACCATAGCAGCAGATAACCCTAATTTATCAGCGTAATACAGTGATTTTCTGTGAAGTGGTGGAAATAGCTTCCATAAATTCAGTGAGTCACTATCATCAACATCGTACTGTTGATTGTAGGCTAATGTGTCTGTATGATGATAGCACATTTGTATTAATCAAACTGCTCAAAGCCCACTAATCCTGTTTGAGTGACGAGATGTGAGAGGCTGCTCGTGAACGTGACTTTGGACTTCACAGCTTCAGTTCATCCTTCTGAGCACGGCCATGTGGAAGATCATCCGAGGAGCCGAGGTAAAGTTACGCTTATCACCGTAAACTGACAGAGTCCAGTATTGTTCTGTCTTCATGATTATTGAACCATTATCATCTCTAATGTTTCATTTGGTCTGTTTCGTTACATCAGGTTGCTAAATTTGTCGAAGCAAGCTCTGTAACGTCAGCTAGCTCGAGCTCAAGTAACGTTAAGCATAGCCAGCAAAGTTAGCGTTTGTAAAGTTAATTGCCAATTACAGTGTGAGGATGCAATGTTGATTACCTAACTGTGTTTATTTGTGCTAGAATAGAGCCCACTGTAGAACTGCAAACCAGAAGGAACGGGATGTTCAAAATGCAGAGACCTGGAGTTGTCAAAGTGTGTCTCTAAGAAGATGAAGAAGTGAGAAAGTCAAATCTTCTCTCACTGTTCGCTCTCTTTCCTCTGTCTCTTCCCTTCCTCCTTTTTACTGTCATGTAGTTCATGTAGGTCACATTTACATGTGTAAAATGTCTGTGTAATACATTTTTCTCTCAACATAGAGTGGCTCTTCAGTTTTGTAAGACAAATGTTCCCAATATTTGTCTTACAAAGTCAGCTGTATAAATGATTGAGGACTTGTAATAAACTACAGCACTATTGTATATGAATCATTGTGTTTGATACTAATAGTTCTGTGGAATTAAATGCAAAAGTAGATTTTATTACCCGTTTAAAATATGTTAATATGTATTTTTTATTTCCAATAAAAATGTCAAATTAATGCATTGGGGTTACTAAAGTAAACTCTTAAGAATCAGTATGAAAAGAATGTAATCTAAAAGTTTACTGCCTGAGAAACTCGTCTTTATATTGCCTATTTAATGGCTTTCATAATTTGCTTTTAAAAGCCTGTCACCTCTGTCTGTGACTGTAATTATTACATACTTGGTGTGCGTGTGTGTGTGTGTGTGTGTGGGGGGGGGGGGGGGGGGGGGGGGGGGGGGTGGTCCTGTAAGACTTTATAATGAGAAACTATCTCAAAATAATGAGATACTCACTCAAAATGAGAATGTTTGTCATTATTTTGAGACACCAAGTTAAAAAATATTGAGATACTAATTCATTATTTTGAGATACTAATTCATTATTTTGAGATACTAATTCATTATTTTGAGATACTAATTCATTATTTTGAGATACTAATTCATTATTTTTGAGATAGTTTCTCATTGTTATGATTTACAGGATCTGTTTTTCCAACAGTGTCTGAAATGGGCTTCCGTATGTAAATGTGCAGCAGTCATCGACTTAAGAAAAAATGTTGGCTTGCTCTGTGGTGGATGATGGGAAATGTAGTTTCAAGGCTTTGTAAGCGTCACCATATCCTAAACATCTAAAAGAGAACAAAGTGTTAATACGAATATTGAACTGGTATAAAATACATAAAATACTGGACTAAGCAAATGTGGTGACACTTTGCTCTGGATTTCTTCACGATTGCCCAAATCAAAAGGAACTACATAAAACTGACTTGAAATCCCAGAGTGCTTTAAGAGCTGAGAGCTCCTTCTGGTAGTTGTAGTCCACACATCAGGATCGTTTCCGTGTATCTACCTTTCGTTAGTGTTAGGTGGTGGAATCTGCTCTGTAAAGACAAACACATGTGTTATTGACCAGGTAGGGCAAACGTTTTATTCTGCCGGCTCCCGCCAATTGAACCTGTCGATGTGATTAGAAATGTCAGTTTATTTCTTACGTTCAGTCCTTGTTTTGCCCGTTAATCTCGAAGCTACAACCAGTGTGCACAATCAGCGCCTACATGGCGATGCATTTCCTTTTGTTCAGCTAGCTTAATGTGTTGAAATGCACGAGTCAAATCCTCAGAAATGTTACTCATTTAACACAAACATTTACTGAACTTATCTATTGACGTTGGCTACCCGGCTGTTTACCATGTTAGACTCTCTGTAGACACACATTCCACTCGACACGTCGACATTTAGTCAGCTAGTCTTTCTAAAGTTACACATGTTTTGCTATACGGTTAGCTGTGTAAATATATAACCTGTAACGCTAGTCTATATTAGCATTGAGCTACGTTAGCTAGCATTACACGTTGTTTACATCCGGTACTGCGGGTCTGTTTGCTCATTTGCATGGCTGTGGTTGACATAGCTCAGGGCAGCAGACCTGCTGAGTAACATTAAATCAACTTAACACCATTTTAATTAATATTCATTAAGGTTGGAGAATAATTTGAGCGTGGCAGCTGGTCATATTGGCTAACTGAACTGTCTTGTGTCTCGCAGGGTTGTGTGACTTTATGGAAACATGTCAAAGAAACGGGGCAGGTAGGATCACACCGTCTGACAACTCTTTGACCCAGATGTATTGTATGACTGTACTTTTATATGCACGTAGCTCTACACAGCAGGACATATTCTACTGTGGTCTGTGACTCCTCTTCAACAAATATTACTTTCAACATTAACTTTATTCC
The DNA here is from genome assembly GCF_050575085.1 of Anarhichas minor. Classification (NCBI taxonomy): domain Eukaryota; kingdom Metazoa; phylum Chordata; class Actinopteri; order Perciformes; family Anarhichadidae; genus Anarhichas; species Anarhichas minor. The sequence continues at coordinate 13,866,036 of NW_027466470.1, read as the reverse complement.
AAGTGTTTCTAGTTTTCCTCTTAAATTCAAATCGCAGCCTAGTGGCTTTAAACTTAATATTATTCTCAAACTGTTTACCATCGTTTATACTATGTTCTTGCTTATTTCAGCTCTTAAAGATCACATCACATTTACATTGAGTACAATGAATAGGTGTTTGTAATACATAATATAATGTAATACATACTTTTATTTCAAATATAGTATGTGGAGTCTAATGCATTGCCACACTACAAATACTATTGATATGTTGAATTAGTCTGACTAGTCCTACCTATGGATTAACAAACATTTTAGCTGTGATTTGACAGCACCATTGACTCAGATAAAGCTATATTAGTAATGGCGTGTGTAAACACACTAATGTAAGGTTTCATCAGTGGGAAGATGGCTACACAAGCTGTAGCATGACATATGTGAATATTAAATACATGACAGGCATAAACCCGTGTGTGCATTTTTAACATTTCACTATTTGGGGCAACAGGACCCATTTGGCACCCTGGATGTTTGAAAAAGGCCTTTAGGTCCACAACTGTTACACACTTACCTCACTCCCTCCACGTTCATAGGAAGCGTAGCAGTGGAGAGCTGAGTGAGAGCTCGGCGGCGACCCTGAGCCCAGACCCTGACAACCTGCTCGGCCGAAGGATTCAGCACAGCTGGAGGGAGAAGGGTAATGTGACCAAGTGGAAAGGCACCGTTCTGGAGCGCCTGACTGTGAACAGCTCCCTCTACATGGTCAAATATGATGGCTTTGACTGTGTGTATGGCATCGAGCTCTTCAAAGACAACCGGGTGTCCAACCTGCAGGTGTTGACAGAGAAAGTCGGTGAGTGTGACGACGTCTATTTCTAATTATGGACACATCTTGTGTTTTTCTCATTCTCTTCTAGTGTGGTAAATATCGTTGCTAACGCTAACTACACAGTTCTTCTTCTATTGTTGTGGCTGACCGAACCATGAAACGCATCACTTACTTTGTGTCTTAGTATGAACGAACAGGTTTTAGAAAGCAGCAAAATAATTAAGAAATGGGTTAAAACTTGAATAAATAACCCTTACAGTGTGAACACTTCAGCCCAGTCGATACTGGACTTTTTTACGGAGAAGAAGAATTAGTTTTATCTGATATATCAGTCAAACATTTTTCTGGTTAATCTATAACATTTGTCGACTTCAGTGAGCTAATCTATAGGTAACATTAAGCAAAACTGATAGTCCGTTCAGGAGTATTTGCAGATTTTATTGGTGCTTTGTCAGCATTGTAAGATAATATATTATTTGAATGTCCTACTATACAGTTTTGCAGTTACCAGGCATTTCAAAGTGTCTTCTTCCCGCAGTGAACAATAAGATCAAGGTGCCTCCCGGGGCGGAGGAGCTGGTGGGCCGGGCTGTGGAGCATCTGTTTGAGAAGGAGGACGGTGAGAAAAACGAGTGGCGAGGCATGGTGCTGTCCCGAGCCCCCATCATGACCCACTGGTACTACATCACCTACGAGAAGGACCCGGTGCTCTATATGTACCAGCTGTGGGACGACTATAAGGACGGAGATCTACGTGTCCTGCCCGAATCGGGTAACGTAACAAGAGATTTAGTGTTTGTATCCATGAAACTGTGAATGTTTCACATTTCACATCCTCTAGGAAAGGTGGGAGGAAGAGGGCAGGACAAATTTACATAGTCAGCATTACGGAACACTCCAATCTGTATGCCGCCTTCTTACTTTTTTTTTACCATCATTTTCTGAGTTTCTGCTTGACTCAATAGTCAGAGAGTCCTGAATCATGAAGAGACAATGCTATGTACAAGGAATTAGAAGAGACAAGAATAAGTGAATAAATAAACTGGAGCAAGCATGTTTGGTAGAGGACAAGGTTCAGCTTCAAACTGCAGATACTTTACTTTCTTAACCTTGCTGTTTGTTGTCTTTGCATATTTTTCAACTTGGCTGCTTATTTTATTTTTTTATTTCTCTGACTTATCTGGCTGTATATTTGTCCGTCACCCAGAGAACAAACACCTGCTGCCAGCAGACAGGAAGCCAGGTGAGGAGCCAGAGAGCCTTGTGGGTAAACAGGTGGAGTACGTCACGGATAACGGTCTGAAGAGGACGGGCTTGGTCAGCTACCAGGTCCCAGCCAAGCCCACGGTGTACTACATCAAATATGACGATGACGTTCACATCCACGTCTATGATCTGGTGAAGACCACCTAGTACTGACTGTCCCGGATCATCTACAGCTGAAGGCTCATCTGTGACCCGACCAGTCGTTACCTGTGAAAGTGTTACAGATTTTAGTTTTCCTCCAGCGGGAGGCGTGTGCCGAAGATTGAAAGGCTTGTTTTTTGTTTTGTTTTTTTGGCCTCCAGTGGCTTCTTTCATTCTCACATCATCAGACATTTCATTTTTTTGATTCTGAGTGTTTTAAGGCACAATGAGTACGATTTGTCGGTTGCGGTTTGTAAACAACATTAAACGTTGGCCTCTCCTCCCTGGCTCAACAAGGGTTGTGGTGCTTACCAGATTCACTCGCCTTTTTAAAACGTCTTTGTTCTCTTCGTATTTCGCATCACTATTTTGTGGGGGGAAGGGGGGGGGGGGGGTTCGGCGCTGTGTCTGCCATTTTTGTAGCTGCTTCCTGGTTGCGTGCTTACGATCTGGCAGATACAGACACCGCCACACACTCCTCATGGGTCATAGGGATGATTGTGAGGGATTGTTTTTGTTTGAGTCCATACATCATGTTTTCGGAATATCCTACTCATTGTGCCTTTAAGTTGACCTTAATGTATGACTTTTAAGTCCTTTTCAATGTAAATAAAGCAGATGAATTGCAACTTTCAAACTCCAAAATCATACCTTTTGTAAGCTACACATCGAACTACAAATAATTCAGCTTTCTTACCTTTACCTCTGTGTTTTACTCGTATTTCATTTCACTTTTATATGTCTGTGCTATTTATTTCTCCTGGAATATCTGGCTGTGCTGCCGGTAATTTGTTGTTAAAACTTGCCTGCTGTACTTTATGTGCGTCACTGGGTAGGTCTCAGTTTGTTGAATATAAAAGTAATATTCATTTGACCAGTGTGCTAATTTCACCACCACAGTGAAGTGTTCAGGCATTGATGCGTCTTCACCGTCTCACATCATGGACATCAAACACAGATCATTATAAAAAGTCATTCATCATATTTCTGTTTCATCATGTAAATTGCAAGTTTTCTACATTATGATAATATATAAAAAAAATACTGATGAGTTGTTTCAACGGTGTTTGTTTGTTTGTGCTACACACTATTTATGTAGTTGAAATTGGCTCCCAACATTGTTTGGAATTTTGGACTCTGACGTCTCTATTATTTACCAAAAAATGAATGCTGTGATACAAAATATTCAAGCCTCAAAACATTGTTCATTGTGACCCTAAATATGATATTGCCTATTTAATGGCATGCGACACATAACTCTATAATTAATAATCCAATGCTCTGACCATATGACCTGCAGTTGTATGTCTATCTACACACTGCTGATATATTGATCCATTCACACAATTGATCATTCAGAATGTAAATGTATTCGACTTAAATGTAGTCCCATGTGCATATTGACCTTGTAACTGAACGTGAAATTCCCCTCTTTATAATTACTTTATGAGAGACGTTTGTCCATGATCTCACTTGATGCAGTGAATACTTGACACAGTGAATAGATGCTCTACGTACATTTTGTACAAAATGTTGTTTAAATGCAGAGCTATTTTTTCTCCAAAGCTACCATCTTCATCTTTCAAATGCAATGCATTTTAGCCTCCGGCTTCCCCGAAACACAGTCTTGTGTTATGAACGCTATACACATGACGGTACAAAAGGTCTTATATCACATTATGAGACAGATATAACAACCTACTTACTAACTTAAATCAGTTAACTCCTACAGCTCAGGTGTGACTGTGTTTTTGAGTGTCAAAACATCTTTAATTGCTTAGAAACAGCTCAGTCAACCTCCCTGCACAAATACATGTAAACAAGAAAAAGCACTGGGAATGAGCGAGTTTATTTGTTTGTTTCCTTTTCATGCTAGTGGCCTGTGTGTGGTGGACAGAAACGATCACCTGTCTTTTTAATTTAGCTTATTAATTAAACATTTGGATTCTGACATTCACTACCATGATTACCAGTGCGGCTAAAACTGTTGCACGTTTTAAAGGCGCTCAGATAATAATGGTTAAAAACAGGCGATTACACATAAAATAAGTGTAGCAAGCAGAATAATCAGTGATGTGTGTCATGCTTTAAAAGGTTAAGTAACTAAGGATTTAGTTTGACTAAACATTTACCCTCTTGCTCAGCTGCTTCACTTTTTGTGCAACCTATTTTAATCAGATTCCTGATTAGCTTCTTTATTTAAAGGCCAATAAAATCAGGGGGACAGAAACGATTAACTTGCACAGTTGATGATTCAGTTTCAGAATCATCTAAATCTCTTTTTAAACAACAGTAGACACACTGTCTAACCTAACATTGCCACCCTTCTTCATTATTTTGTAATTCTCATAAAGTGGGCTATTACTGAAAAGATGCGGCGCACAAAGGCCGCTATTTTGAAGTGAATAGCTTTCCCTTCTTCTCTGAAAGCAGCAGTTATGTGTCCCACACGACAGTTTATTTTTTTTTATCATCAACAAAAATACATTAGAGATGACTCTGCTTAGATGTGTGTAATTATTTAATGCCAAGCACAATCTGCCATGAGGTGGAGCTTATGCATCATAAAAGGGTTGATGAGTGTCTGCTCATCAAATGTCAGTCCCACTTTGATGACCAGCAGACATGTTCTCCCCGATTCCTGCTCCACCAGACCACCCATGCAGCCACATGCTGACTACCGACTGCCTCTCCCTCCCCCAGAGCCCCTCCGAGGTGCCAGGGTGCTGGTGACAGGTGCCAGTACAGACTGCGGGGGAACAGTTGGCATACCGTCACGCCAGGCTCGGTGCCCAGATAGTAATGACAACGAGGAGGGAGTACACATGCATTACACAAGAAGGTCTGTGCTCTCGAGAATGTGTCTGATGCATTTTGTCACCTGTTGTGCACTTCCTTTCACACAGCCGTTACTATTTTCTAGCATTTTCTTTCTTTGTGAAAACCATCAGCCTGGACACGTGGCGACTGCTTTCATTGTTCAGACATGTCGGTGAAACCATCTCTTCTCACAAGGCCGTAGCTTTGACTTTTGACACATGGCAAAATGGGATAAATAAAGCACCATGTGTGCCTGGTTATGGCTGTGATGTGTGATTCTGTCCTTTGGGGCCCAAAGGACTGGACAGCTATGTAACTTTCTTTATTAACAGAACAAAGCCATTCACTGCTGACCACCTCAGTGGTTTTTAAATATATATAGTTTAATTCAAGATTTTTTTTTTTAATGTTCTTTGGTGCTTGAACCAACAATATATCGACCGCCTTTTAATCTCTTTACCAAACAGACTATGAGCTCTGTGAAGACAGAAACCTCTTAAAGCAAAACTCTATTTATACACTCGCATGAAAAATGAATCTATGAAAGGCTGTAGCACAATTTTTTTTTTTACAATATTACAGGACCTTCTGCGAAAACCTTGAAACTTTGTCTGCATTCTTATTGGCCAATAAACAAATGCACTTGACTCTTTTGTGTTGCTTAGCAACGCAAGCCAGTCCCTGGTTTTTATATATGAAAAGCCAGCATGCCGCCAATCTGGAGACCTACAGGGTGCAGTGTGGATGAGACCAGCCACGACGCACATTTAATTAAACCTTGCAAGCTTTTCTGAGTGGAAACCGGCTGTAAGCATGGTCTGTTATTAACAGAGGATAATGACATGATTGATTTCTAGCGTCAGCGGAGATAGAGATGACTCGTCATTCAAATTTTACATGTAGCTTTCATGTCAGCTTTGGATTTCAATGATGGTAAACGGAACAATCTTTACCTTGCATTCATCAGACAACATTCAATGTAAATAAAGCTCCTTTTTTTTAAGATTGAGCTTTTTCCGTTTGCGGTGGGCTTGACTTTCTGTTGTAAGCACACAGTTTGTCAAAAATGGGGATCCTGTGAGGTCACTCATGCAGGTATCCTGGGGGAGGAGAGGCAGATAGATTATATGTGTGTTTAAAAAAAAAAAATGTCTGAAGCCTCAGGTCTTTATTTCATCCAATCTTTTTAATTTCCCATTTTCTAAGAAATAATTGTCTTTACCTCCACTGGTTTTTATATGTTGAACCACAGCTGGAAGAATTTGACATAATGCTGAAGCATCGGGATTTGATGTCTTTCAGTTGTACATCTGAGTCTGTTATATACATTTTTTCCGGTTTGAGATAAATTTGCTCATATTTGTGAATACGGCATCAGAGCAGAGAGCAGGTTGTGTGAGCGTGCCACTCAGACTTCTTAGTGAGTTGTGACTGTAGATATCTTTATATTTGCTTACGTTTGTTTACTGATATTAATCAAAGCTCCAAATAAAATACCACAAACTGGCAGCAAAGTGTAAGAAAAAGAAAACGTACAAAAAGGATGGATACTGTGTATAAGAGACTCATTCCCTAATTACTTCTGATCCTAATGGGCCCTTAACACTGACACTATGTTCACACTAAATGCTTTCTTCAAAGCATTGTTAATCCCCGTGCAGGAAGTCAGGTCAGCCTCCCAACACTTATTTTAATTAGGATGTTTGCCTGCATAGTTGGTTCTGTGATATCTTCAACATTTGGTGGCATTAGACCTAAGTTGCATGCATTCATGTATTCTCACACCACCATGAGGACCTTTGTTCACCTGGTCACTCAAAACGCATGTGAAAGAAACTCCCTCTCTATGGGAAGCAAGCGCTGTCTGTCCATTACAGAGACTGAGGCAGCCACTGGAGTCCACAGAGGGATTTAGAGCCCACTTATTGATGGTTGACGTGTATTTCTTCCTCTAAGTGCTCAAAGTGTTGGACATAGTAGAGCGTTAAGTAAAGCTTTCTGAAGCAGGCCTTCTCATCTAACAGGAGTCGTACGTTTGAGTGCAGAATGGAGAGTAGTTAGTAGGACACGAGACCAGGAAAGACCAGTGTTTTTTTCTTCTTCTTCTATGGTATTTTCTCAGCACCTGGTGCGTGACGTAGTGCACGTGTAAATTTAATGCTGTCATGTTGATGCTGACGTGAGGAAATGCAGAAATACACGTAAAGGTTTTACATCCAGGTTTTATTTCCCCAATAAAAGAATGCTAGATATAAGGCCAAATGCAGATTAATTAATGAACAATTACATTATTACTAAACTATTTTGTACAAAATGTGCTGATGTATGCCAATATTACGGTTTCTCCCAGAAGTTTTGGAGCTGCTTTCATTGCTTGTAAATCTGTTTCATGAAAAATAAAGGCCCAGTCACAGGGGCGTGCAGGCAGGGATACATCAGAACATTTTAAGTGCAGGTTACATATTGTTGAAGCTGATTAAACGGGAAATCTCCGTTACACTTCCAACATTGAAATGTGAACACATTCTGAATTGAAGAGCCTTGCAGGTCGAGGCTGACGTGGACTGAAGAGCACTGCTTGTGCTGAGAGGTAGACTGGGACTTGTTGTTCTTTGATCAGCTTCACAACAAAATCACTAGTCTTCCACTCAGCACCACCAACACTTTCCCCAAAGCATCCTCTCCTTTTTGTTTGGAGCTCCACATCCACTGCTTCAATCTGTATTAAAAGAAAAAGAGTTGTAACACCACAGGACATATACTTAAGTTGGTGTCTTCCCTCCCCTGTTAAAACATGATATATCGATTCCGCACACCCAGAGTTACAGAGCATTTCAGGATATGCATGTGTCTCAGGTGTTGCAGAGCACCCAGCAGCTAGTAGTGTGTTGACAGGTGGTGAACTTCAAATGTCGGAGATGGAAACACTACATGCAATTCCCATCTCTGTGTTTTCCTCAACCCGTTTCTCTCTGAAGCCTGTTGACATTCCATCCCTCCTTTGTTGTTGTAATGCCAACCTTTCAGCTCCTCTCAAAAGAGGGAGACAGGAGGAGGAGGAGGGGAGGCACAGAGAGGATCACAGCACTTAGAATAAACGTTGTTCACCATATGCAACGAACAGAAGCCCCAAGCTGTGCACAATTTGCAATTACACCCCATTTAGAATGAGAAAATGGAAATGTGAACGCAGGTCGTCAACTCAGTGATATGTGCCGTCTTTCCAATAAGTCTCATTTGGACTGGAAGAGGAAGAGGCAGAGAAAAGAGACAGACGGATTGTCCTGCATCTCCAGTATGTTTCTGAGCTGGTAGCTATGCAACAAGACTGGGAGTCAGTGGAAGAGGGGGATGGGAAGATGGGGACAATTTAGTGAGAGGAAGGAAGGAAGCAAGGAAGGAGGGAAAGGGGGGTCTGTGAGTGTAAACTAGAGAAAAGAGGAGTGCTGAGCAGAGACAACTCTCTATTTAGACCAAGAGGAGATAATCAATAATATTCACCAGAGTCATTTTACTGTATAGTGTTGATTAAAGACAATTGAAAAAAATACTTTTTTTGCTTCACATTCAAGCATCTGCCTCTTAAAAATCGTCCATTTAGTTTCCAAGCAGCAGGGACATTTGAATGCTGACCATTAGATTGTGTTAATATTCACAGGACACGTTGACATGATTTAAAATGTGAGCTGTAAAAGCCACGAATAAACCTGTTACTCCGATCGCAGCTAAAGAGAAACAAGCCCTTCGACGTGGGAGCTGTCCAGTGTCTCGGTGCTGAATGACGCCCTACTTCCTTCCACGTCCATCTCCTCCTCAGCATCTCGGCCCGGAAAAAAAGAAAAAAAAGAAAAAACATGCCACCTGTTGCTGCACCGAAGTTTTCTCTCAGGAGGTTGGAAAGCCAACAGACCTCTGCTATGTGACACATTTAATGTGCAGCGGCCCTGCTCCTCATCTAAAAGTAAGGTCACATATCTTTTTTTTTTCCCTCTCTCGCTCTCAAATCACGGCAACATGACGACATGATAAACATTCCCTCCACCACCCAGGCGAGGCAGGAAGAGGAGGAAGGGATTGTCATTTAATTTCCAGTAGACGCCGTCGGGATTTAAACAGCTATTCGTGTTTTCCTTTTATGACTCGGAGGCTTTTTTTTTTTTTTGCTTCATCATATTTGTTTTTCAATCCTGAAGTGCAAAAAAAAAGAAAAGAGGAAAGGTTGTGGAGCGAGAGACAATTCAAACATATGAATATTTGGCAATTGAATAGCCTATAACATTGCATTCGCTTAATATAAGGAGCAGGACAAAGGCTGTAAGTGGTGGACTTACCGTGTGTCGATGAAAACAACAGGTGACGCCGACACAATGTTGTGCCGCGTGGGCTGGATGAGTAGACACGGCTGCGTCTCTTGGACTGTTGGGTGGTTTTTCTGTTGAAATCAGCCACGATCTGGGGCTGTTGCGCCCTCCCATCTGAGCTCCGTGTACTGGTTAACGTGATGTTACTGGGTAGGCTAGGGGAAGATGGATCAGCGTGTTTATATATACGTCTGCTGCCCGGAGAAGACAGCGAGGAGGCGGGACGAGGTGGAGTGACGACTGCAAGGGGAGGCCAATTGACGCTGATTTTTTCTCTCTCTCCTCCAGACCTGGTTAAGGGTGCGGCCCAAAACCAGCAGCCAAATTATATTATATGAAGGTCTAGGATGCATATGAATAAAACATGGTGGGGTTTATGCATGTCGATGGAGCATACCTTTCTATTTATGGACTGATGGTTAAATCAATGCCGTTTTCTAACTTTAAATTAGCGCGTAAATTTTAATCTGATCGAAGAAAAATCTCTCACACACACACACACAGACATAAATACAAATTAAATTGAAATGTGTCCCAAGAGTGCGAAATACTGAGCACCGTGGGGTGAGGAGCTCAGAAGTAATTGAATTAAACCTGAATTGTGCAGATCAAGATTATGTATCAAATTAATTGGTGCGGGAAACAACAAGAGTGACGTTACATACCTTAAGGGCAGTGGAAATTGTAATTGGTAAAATTAATTGCTTTGGAAAAAAACGGCTGGGCTGAATACAATTTACTTTATCATCGTGTGCAGATACATTCACACATTGAGTTGTACATGTTTAGTTTGAGCCCAATTTATCTTTATTTATCTTATCATAGCTGTTCGCTTTTAGCTCACATAAAACACAAACATCACACATAGTAACCACACTGGGACATAAGACAAGTGGGAAAAAACTTAAAAAGGCCATAGTCAACCATAAAACCTTCATGCAACCTTTAATAATAATAAATGGTTAAACAAGCATTCCCAAGAGGATCCATCCTCATCACAAACCAACTGTGATGTGTACCATTGTATGCATTACATTGACTTATGGACAGTATCAACACACTTATGCTGGTTCTGATCTAATGTGTCTAATTCATTTATATTATTGTTTTTGACCTCCTTATTTAGTTGTAGGCTTGTATGGTGAGTGATTTAAATGTGCAAATGTTGTACTTGTAAGAGTTTGAGTTCAGTATTATTGGTATTAGATTTTTTTCATCCAGTACAGGAAAACTGCTAAACAACGATGACCTATGTGCTGATGATCTGGTGCTGGTCTATGTAAGGATTGGATTATCTCCTCGTGAATTATAATTCACAAATATAATAATTGTCAGCAAGCCATGGGTTATTAAGAAGCTATGTCAGCATTTCGACACTTAGATGGCATCTGCCTTACGAAGGTATGAGGAACCAAAATGAAAGGCTGTCACCATGCAGCAATGACTTGAAAACCAATGCAAAAGAAATCTGTTAATAACTCCATGTGAGTCTAATGGTTACGTGTTGCCAAGTCTACATTTTAGAGCGCCATCTAACAAGTGTTTCCACTTTGATTAGAACATTTCAAAACATATTCTTACCAAACAACTTACCAAAGTCCTCTGGGGTGTTTTGAAATCATGTTTTCAGTATTCAGTAAAATGCAGAGAAAAGGAAGCAACTATTCATATTTGCAAAGCTGTACATTTTTATTTGCAAGGACCTAACCGCTGAGAGTTCTGGGAGAGGATGTGGACATGGTGGAGGAGGGCAAGGGTGTCTCCATCGACAACAGACTGAACTGGAAGACCAACATCAACGCTGTGGACAAGAAGGGGATGAGTCGACTCTTTTTCTTGAGGAAACTTCGATCCTTCAACGTGTGCAGCAAGATGTTGGAGATGTTCTACCAGTCTGTTGTGGTCAGTGCACTTTACTTCGCAGTAGTCTGCTGGGGGAGCAGCATTTGAGCCGGACGCACCAACAGACTTAACGAACTAGTTAAGAAGGCGGGCTCCATCATTGGCTGCAAGCAAGACTATCTGCAGGTGGTGGAGAGGAGGACACTGAAGAAACGATTATCCATATTGGATAACCTGGACCACCCTCTCCACCACCTACTGCAGGGACAGCGGAGCACTTTCTCCAACAGACTGATCCAGCTCTGCTGTTACAAGGACCGATACAGGAGAGCATTCCTGCCCACTGCTATAAGACTCTATAATAAATCACTTCTGGCCAGATCATCATCCTTCAAATGACTACAACACCGCTACACGGTTGTTGCTTGTTGTTGGTGATCCTTGCACTACTGTTCAGTTTTTTTTTTTTATTATTCTATTCCTTCAAATTCAATATCTGCTCTGTTATTCTATTGTACTGTATATATTGTGCATTTCCATACGTTAGATTTTATTTTACTCTGTAAATTGCTGCTGCTACGAACTAATTTCCCCCTGGGGATGAATAAAGTTTATATCTATCTATCTCTCTAAACTGGAACCCATTTATTTTATATAAGGAACCTCTGTATGTTTGTACGTCCTTAGCATAAAGTAAGAACCACTCATCTGATCTACTTTACACAACGTGGTGTAATGCTGAGGACCTGCCTTGTTGAATTTGGTTATATTTGGACAGAGGACACGTTCAATGTTAATACACTTTGAATAAACCGGGGAACAGGGGCGGACTTTCAGGGCTTGCTCGAGCATGTCGTCAGCGGCATGCAGATGCTCATTGAATGAAGTTTACTTTGGCTGCTGGATAACTTTACAACCGAACTTTACTTCTCTGGAGTCAAGGAGCACGAGTGGATAGCCTACACAGGAAACCTTTTATAGAGTCTATAGTTTTCACCATACTAATTTAGTAGAGTAATAACTTTGCCCCCGGCAGCATGAGCCGGGCTCGGCCGACTGCGCCACTGGCTAATCGCGTCTGCACTTCGCTTATACTAAGGTTACTGCTTACAACCATATACTGTATTCACACAATCCCGACCCACGACATCGTCACGGAAGCGTACAGCACCCACCCTCATGCTAACACTGTTAGCTCTGTCAGCACTGATCCTGCGGTTAGCACCGTTAGCTGGCTGACCGTCGCATGTTTTGAGTCGTGTGTGGAGGCAATCCGAGCCAAGGCTGACTGAATCATAGATATACTCTGAATTCAGTTCATAACTTAGTTAATTGTAAAACCAGTGTTTCTGACCACAATTAACCGTGACTTGGGTGTATTTTGGGGCGGATTTAGTGATTTTTGGGACCCAGGCAAACGTCCTCTTGCTTGACTTTTCACCCTTTCTCCGACTGGGAATGTTGCTATTTGCAGCCGTAGAAGAAGTTCTCTAAACTTTCTTTCCTTAGTAGAATTATTGATTATTATTAGTAAAACTATTAATACCACACAGTTCAAATTTTCACTTTCAGCTTTTGTTTATAATGTAAAACTGGGTAGTTTAATAAATAATACTAAATCATATTATTGATCAGCAATCATTGATATATTTTGTATTAGTAGTATGTCTTCCTCTGAAGTAAAAGTACACAGTATAGTATACAGTTGAGTTGCATATTTTGAAAGTGCTTTGCGGGGCTTTTGTATATTTATTTCGGGGTATGAGTTCGAATCGTAACATTATTCAATAGTTTTCATATCTAAACATCATAATCTACAGCTGTTGGGGGCCCTTTTAATTCTGGGCACGGTGAAGTGTGGGCCTGGTGTTTTTTTTCCCGTGGACCAGAATGTATTTCATTCGTGTATGACTTGAGTCACTCGCATGAATTCATGGGCACCGCACTAGTATTAATCAATTAATTGAGCAGTCATCACAGCAGGGCTCGTCATAGTTGGGCTGTGGGGGAACACCCTATCAACGCCCAGTTTATGAATGCAATGGGGCTGCTGGGGTGAGTGACTAGTGTCTATTTATCAATAAGGCGCATGAGTGACCCCCCCCCCCCCCCCCCCCCCCCCCCCCTCCTGTGTTCTGAAAAAATTACAAAAGAAGCCTGGGTGGCTGCAGCCATTAGTTGTCACAAAAGCCTTGTTCCTTTGATACCTCTGTAGGCAGTTTATCAATACAACTCAGGAGTCTGGTTTATGGAGCAACCTGGGGGAAGATCCTGCTCTCTGTGTTGTGAGGCTTTAGCTGTATAGGGAACATCACACTCCGTGCCTCTTGATAGAAACATCAGGAGGTAGGATTATGCATATTAGCAATCCCTGTCTGTCCTAACCCTCTGCTTTCAGGGCTTATTGTTAACATCTGCCCACCAAGAGCCACAGACGAGCTGGAAGACTGTGTTCAATGTCTTCCATTCAGATGAGTTATCTGATCACTATAATGGACTATGCATGTTATTTAGATGACATTATAATGGAGTCTGAAGGAGAGAAAAGCTCAGGCTCTCTGGCGTTGAGAGGAGCTGAGTCACAGAGGACTACAGCACCTGATCTTCATCACACTGAAAAAGACTTTACAAAAAAGACCTTTCATTTTTTCAGTTCATCTTATTAATAGCCAGCCAGTATTCAGTATTAGCCACTTTCTGATATCTATCTGTAAATTATAGCAAAACCACAAGATTGGAAGCATTTAAGGTCCATTTTTCTTCATGTATTTAGACCCCTCAGCTGTTATTTTTACACACAATGCCAATTCATTAACATGAGCCATCAGGTAAATGTGCCAGATTTAGCTATACAGGCTAATTTTCCTCTCTAGTCCCTGGAAGGTTGACGTCATTAAACACACAAAACCTCATAAAGAGGGAGTTTGGTTAGACCACACGGCACAAGCAGAGGTGTAGGAGTTTTGGGAGGCGGTGGGCATTCATTATTTTTTCGGGCTCTGGGTGAAATTAGTGTGGGCTGGACTGGTAATATGAAAATGTTCAGACTTGCAGTGAACAAGGTGAGGGAAGCCACAGGAGGTTTTGCAGCCATTAATAAAAACTCAAATTTTCCATGTGTAACTGAGGATACAATGAAATCAGAATCAATTTGTTTGGATGTTTCACTTTCTGCATAGCGTGTTATAAAGACAGTCAACGGGGCAGGATACTCCTCTACTGAGTGTTAAACCTGATTCTCACCTTCAGCGTGCTGTGGTTAAGGCTGATAGTATGGGTGTGGTAGCAGCAGTGTAGTGTCTGTTCATAGGATGGCTCCCTCTGGTGTTCACTTTGAAACTTTAGAAAAACAGATCAATTGGGTGGAGAAAAAAAACAATGAAGACAGATAATTCTGCACAATATGTACAACATGTGAATTATACACTACGGCTTTCACAATCACTAGAACCCATAACTTCACAGTAGAATGCTACCACTAACAGATAGATGTGAAGTTCTCTCCGTGCTCTTAAAAGGTAGGCCATAATTCAGATGAACTTCTTTTGGGATCTTCTGACATTGAATTAAAACGTGATATCATTTTTTATTGTCAGCAAATCCCATGAAAAAAATAAAACCAGCAATGCTGTTCTGTACTTTTCTGAGTTCTCTAGCCTGCGCGTGGCATTCAGCCTCAAGCCCATTGGTTCCTTCCCAAGATGTTAATCGTTCAAAATTGGGAACAAATATGTGGTTTCTTTTCTTTTTGAAAAAGGCAAATCATTTCATACAACAGCTGGGCACAGTAGTTTTAAAGGTGCCATTGAAAACATTCCACCAAGAGATGTTGCTCTCTCCCTCCCCTGGACCATTGCATTCACTTCACAACGTCACTATTGGCTCATTAGCCTTGTTAGAAGCGGCAACCCAACGTTAGATATCTTCCACAGAGATAAACAAAACATTTATTTTTTACATACAATGTTTTTTAAATGATTAATTCATTACCATAATGTTTTGTGTTTTTTCAGGAAAAGCTCATTTCTAAAAGCTCTGTGGATGTTCTTTTAATTTTTTATTATTCGTCTACGTAAAAATGTTCAATCAATATGAGCTTTAAACACGAATAAATAGTGCATTTGTTGAGGAGAGAAATACACATTTGGTTCTCTAGTGAATATTTATAGTACCAAAACAGAATTAGCAAAAGCTACAGTGGCCATGTTCATGGTAATGAAGGAACATGTCACGCAGTGCAGCACCGTGGATCATTCCTGTGTGTTTTGTAGTTATGAAGCTCTATAGTTTGGCTCGGCACCAAATACTTGTTTATCAGATCGATTCATTGATCTGGCCCGAGCGAGATAGAACGATACAACGATGAGATCGCCCTTTTCACTTCCCAGCAGCATTTCACTCAAGTTGTTGCACAATAAAACAGCGACGACATAAGGTACAAGATATGATCGTTTAATTGTTGATTATCTCTCAGTACAGAAATATTTATTTTTAACATTCTTTCTGTAATTCAAGTTTGCAGCATTGTCTTGATTTTGAAGTGGCATTCAAATAAATTTCCATAACGTCTGGCAGTGAAACTGCCCATCAACTTCCCCCAGATATCATTAGTAAACAAACATGCCATTTCTGTACAATAACCTTTCTTCACAACACAAATAAATAGCATTTGTTGAAATGTGGCACGCTAGTCGACTCAAACATTCCAACGAGGAAGAAAGATAATCAAAATTGGGGGGGAAATGCTGCAGATATGAAATTTCTTTTCTCGGATATATAACAAAAATAAAGTGAATTGCATGACTGCTCAACACAGACACGGTGTGAAATAGGAAAAGTGCCTCAAGCTTGAATACCTCAGACACAGAACAAAGCAGCAGCTCTGCACGAGCAGCACTTTCACTCTGATTTAATCCCAAATGTTTTTATTGTGTGCTTTAGTTACTGTTACAAACTACACTGACAGACAAAGTGTTTTCATTTTAAATTCCCATGCCTGATTTTCTACTCAAGAATATACTCTTATGTATAGTGTTACCAAATAAGTATTTTGTTCTAAGATGTCCCACTTTATTTAAAACACTTTTCTTGAGATTAGATTATAAAACTATGAACCAATAATGTTTAATTAACTTAATGTAAAAAATAAATAAAAAAGAGATCAGGCCGATTTGTCCAAAACTAGTTAAGCATTTACAGTTCTCGGCTCAGGATGATGTGATCGGTTATCAGTGTACGTGAAACATTATTGTCTCTCAGTAAAATACAAAAAGACAAGTCTGGATTTGTTCTGCAAACATACTCCACAGACCAAAAACTGTAGTTACACACATAAAAGAAAATCGACCAGCCTTCAGAACTGGTAGGGATACATTTTTAAAATGTTTTTAAAATACCAAAAAAAACAAAAAACTAAATAAAATAAATAAGACAAACAAAAGGACAAACTCAATATTTGGCAGGAAAGCACAATGTCAGTCTGTAAACAAAACATTATCACACATTATCTCCTCGTCATCAGAGATCCCCGGTCTGTTGGATGAGCCAGTGGCTCCATCATTAAGGAGGAAGTGGAATACTGTACATGCGTATCTCCTCTGCCCTCGACACTCAGGCTGTGCATCTCTCCAGCTCCCTCCCACCTCCAGCTACAACTTGGCTAAATAACTAAGAGCGATCGAGGGGGGCCCTCTGCAGACTACTGAGGTAAATACTCAAAAGAAGAGGCCCATTTACAGTTTGATACATGCAAAGTTAAATTCCCTTCCCGGCGTTATCCCCTCGTAGTGGAGTGGCGCGCTAACTACCGGATCCTGGTGAAGAGGTTCAGCACTGACACGGATTCCTAAAACAGGGAGGAAGAGAGAAGAAGGCGGAGGTGGTAAGACAAAGACCACTGTGAATAAAACCTTACAGACGGATAAAGGTATAGAACAGAGAACGGGATCTTCAACGTGAAATGAGAAATGGAAAAGGATAAAGACCTTAGTGGATCTCATCTTGCTAAAGACGTTCCAAAACCGAAGTGTTTCATCTCCCGCTCCCGTCACAATGGCCTCTCCGTCAGGGGACATGGCCTGCAAATACACTCTATTATTATACACTGAATATACAGTATTATAACAGTACAACGTCAAAGTAATCAGGGGTATTTATTGGGGTTCTTTTGTGGGACGCTTAATAATTTCACTTCATTTCCACACATTTTCGTTTGTGATTTAGGAGAACTTTCACCAATTCTCTCGTATTATGAATTTTCTGAGGTACAAATATAATTAACAAGTCGTCCAGACCTGTCGTTGTGGTCATGTGCAATTAATCTGCTGTATCCAATTTTAACTAATGGATTTTATATTTCATTACTTTGAAGAAACCCTACATAAATTATACTTCAACATTGGGATGACATTATCCTGTTTGACCCTGCTACAAACATTAGTGCTAGTATAATTCTAAATGTAATCATATAGCCTAACAAAATCACTAATAATTTAAGTTGGCGATTGTTGGCTGTATAACAATACAATATGAACATGAACATCTCTAACTGCAAAACGACACATTATTTGGCCTCCTCCCGTTGATCGATCACCTTGCTGGGGCGAGGTGTTTGTATATCGACCCTCTTCTTCTTTATTTCAGTGACAGTACAACCCTCAGGTGACCTGGCAGTAACAGCACCTGCTTTTTTCCCCATTCCTTGGCTTTAGCAGGTGCCTTAATTCTGCTGCTGACACCGTTAAAAATTATAAGCGTTCCTTTATGTAGCAGGGCTTCAATACAGGACATACGGGGCCGGATGTGTAGCCTTACATTGTATTTTTGTGTCGTTAATTATGCGAATTGACAATTCTAATGAACGCACGCTCATTTACGCACAGGTGGCATTCATCATGTTTATGCTGTCTAAAGCCGATCGACTCGTACGAGCCCAACGTACAAAAAAAAAGTAAAAGAAAGTTGAGATAAGAATACGAAAATGTCCTTGTATGTGGCCCATTGTTCTGCAGACAGACGCACAAATACACAGAGTATGTACTGACCAGGTAGAGTACTCTGTAGGAATGTCCAGTAAGTTTAGCCACTTGAGTGAGAGAGGGATACTTCCACACCAGGATCTGGTTCTGGGAATAACCATGTGTGCTGACCTGCAGAAAAGAGTGTTTTTCACATATTCACCAACACACTCAGGAGTCGCCTCAGTTACCATAGTGTGCAAATAGCAACTTTACAATGGAAATAGAACTCATAAGATTGGCTATGATTGGCTACCATAACTCACCAGTTCATTGGTGTGCTTGGACCAGGCCAGGTTGCAGACCTGAGAGCCGGTGTCTGTGCACTGTAAGGGCTGGCCAGTCAGAGTGTTCCAGAAGCGGATGCAGCGGTCGGCGGTGCCGCCTCCGGAGGCCAGCAGGCCGTGCTGGTGGGGAGACCAGGCGATGGCCTTCACTGCAGCCAAGTGCTCCGTGTACTGCTGCACCGGGAGGACGCTCGAGTGGTTCCACACAAGTAGCTACAGACAGCAGGTTGAGACGAGGGGAGAGAAATGCGGTTTTATGAGAAAAGTGGTCCTGATACTGACGCGTGGCTCACAGACAGGTGAGACTCTCCGACTGCATACCTTGTTGTCATTTCCACCCGAGGCTAGCAGCTGGTGGTCTGTGCTCCACTTGAGCCCGCAGACTTCCTGTCTGTGTCCTTGGAGACGGCGCTCTGACTGGAGAGGCGGGGCCCTGATGTCCCGCTGGAGGATCACCCGATCGCGGCTCCCAGACGACAGCTGGTCCGCGTTCCATGCCAACGCACCTGGCAGCAAAGAATGAAATCGAAGGGAAGAGGATTCACCGACCGCGAATGAGAGATGTTGCTAAACAACTGTGAAATGAATGAAGGTTGCAACATCTACTCCAACGTTCCGCCTCCGCCTTCGTCGCTCCAGCCACTTAACTCACCCACTCTGGCTGTGTGTCCCTCTAGTACGGAGAGCTTTTTTCCTGCTGCTGCATCCCAGATCTGTACAAAGCCTTTATGAGTCCCCACCGCCACCAGGTTACCCTAAAAATAGACGGCACACTTTGAATATCATACTCACCAAGAGTCGATAAGTGACTTCAAGACTAAAGACTGAAACAAAGAACGGGAGTTTTACACAGGACCTACACACCAAAACCCCAGTAACTTTGTCACCAACTCTGTGCTTGATTAGTCAAAATGTGAGTTTTTTTAATGTTGCCTGACAAAAATTTGAAAAGATGATAATAGATGACAAGACAAACTCACCCTCTCGGACCAGCCCACCGACGTTACAGAATCTCCTTCTACAGAAAGATCGCATAGACGTGTCACCTGAAAAGATGGTGAGGAAAACAAGACAGATCAACATGACGTCCAAGAGGCAGCTGAGTTACATCCTAAGACTCTTGTAGTTAATGTGTGATACACAACCAGTGAAGCCTGTGATTGAGAGATCCAGTGTGATGGGAAACATTATTTGAGAGACAAATGTACACTCTTAGTTCATTTGCCTCGCTGTCTCATTGCTTTGCTTAATGTCAGTGTTGACAGATCACACACACACACACACACCTGGCTGGTGCAGGCACTCCACAGGTAGACACAGGTACCCAGTCCAACGCTGAGTACATTCAGAGAGGACCAGTCCACTAAGTTGAGGTAGAAGTCGTCCTGAAGCTCTGGAGCATCCAAGACTTTAAAAGGTATTTTGGATATTTTGCGTGTAGGTTTTCTTGGCGACCGGAGCAGTTTCTGGCTGCAATGCACAACACAACATGAGGAATACGATGCCACTTTTCTAAAAATGGAAGAGATAGCAATTGAGTAATGACATGGAAAACATATTACCTGTTGCTACTGACAGGTGATAGAGAATATGGAGAGACTGTGTTTCCATCCTCTTCTGGCAGAGTCCTCTTCGCACTTACAGAATACTACAAAACACAAAAAACGGATGATTACGGATTCAGGATTTAAAAAAAACTCCCCATGAAACGAATGCATTAAAAGTTGCAGCCACGGTAACTATTTTTACACTAAAAAGGCTTCTCTTGGCTGGAGTAGATGGCTGCAGACGGCGGTCTTCTGACTGGGGGTCCTGGACTTTCTCGATGCCCGCTCCTAGCAGCTCGTTCTTCAGTAGAGCCGAGTAAGCCAGACCGTCCGCTGCAGGCAAAGGAAGAGACAGAGGGGAAATCAAACCGGGCCGTCGAAATGATTAAGTTCAAACACGGCTCCCTCCGCAAGTTTACAGCCCTCTCTCCCATTTTGAAGATCAGAGAGAATTTTTTCACAAAGCTTTGTTTCGTCCCTATCTCCAGCTTCCATGAGCCTGTCCAGGCTTAGTAACAAGCGGAGGTCAAATGATCAACTTTGACTGGAGCAGACAGACACGTGTAGAAATGAGCTGAAAAAGAGACAAGACTCACACCAGAGCATTTGTCTTTCAGGGGCAGACAGTCATAGGATAACTCAGGAGTGCATCGATATCATAATCTTTTTCCTATAATAACTTAAGTGTCACAGTGAAAGAAAATATTGTGAGAGGCATCTTTAGAGCCGATCGACAGAAAATCAATCTGCATCAATGTTGATAATCAATTAGACATTTAAGTCGTTTTTCAAACAAAAAATTCAAAGCTTGCAAATGTCTAATTTCTTATTCTTTTATAATAGTACATCAATGGTATTTTTTTTTATTTGCTGACATTTTATAGACCAAACAAGTAATGGATAATGAAATTTCAGCACTAGCCATCTTCAATACATCACAGTAGCGACGAAACTGAAGAGAAAAACATTGTATCACGATCCATTATTGAAAGTTGTCCCCTGACTAGTTTCTGGATATAAAGGTGGATTGATTACCTTTGTTGCTGTCGGTTGTGCCATCTTTGGTTTTTCTGTTTTGATTGTGCGACTTTTCAATTTCCTACATCAGAAAATGGAATAAATAAAAAACCATTGACAGCAATTACAGACGAGCAAAAGAAGAATGACAAGGGGTGAGGTGTTTTCCTTTGTAAGCTATAATAAACACGTTGATCCTGAGAACACTGTTCTTTTGGTAGGAAAGACAGTGAAGTCGTGGGTGTATTGCGACAGGCTCACATTGATGCGGTGGAAGTTGACACTCCAGTTGGCTCCGGCCCGGGAGGGAATAAAGCGATCACCGTGCTTGCTCGGGGAGGACAGGGGGGAGCTGGTGGGTGTCAGAGCCCGCACCGCTCCTACCGCTTTCTACACAAGTTGGGTGAGAGGAGAAAGCATTTTCTGACTGGAGGCCAAGCGCAAACAGGCCTTGGACAGGGATGTGAAAACTTGGTCAAAGCGGGAAGATCATTTAGGTGGCAGATGGTGCATTTGTCTGAGGTGTCAACAACAGGAGGCATCATTCACAAAACCCAGTCATTTTGCTGGTGAGGTCTTGTTTTCACTCAACACTAATGACATCGTCAAAAGAAAAAAGAGAGACTGGCCTGTTAAAACGTTTATTCTGCCAACAGATGGAGAGTAACACCATCTCCTTTGCTAGTTAATAATCCTCTTTGGGAGGCCCTACCATCGTGCAATAGTGGAGGAAACACAGCTCCTTTATGTACAAGTGTGTGTATAATGTACTTACTATGGGGCTCGCGTTCTCATTTTGAATGTTGATCTGCCTGAGCAGCCTGCACTCATAGTCCTGATCCATGATGCCTGAAAACAGGTCAAGACTGATCAGCACATTTGTAAAACCGTACAACAGTTTCCTGAACGCTCACGTCAGACACTGGGACAAGTGGACACTGGTACTCTCATAGCCATGACTTGCTGACTTCTGGTCAGTCCTGATACTGACAGCATATTCAGCTCATGAACGACTGTTGAGCAAAAGAAATGTCACCATGGAGGGTTTAATTCATTTTGATCTACTTATTATTTTTAACAATATCCAACCAAGAAAAGGAGTATGTTCATATTTAAGAAGCTGGAACCTGCATTTTCCAAGTGTTATTAGTTTTCTGTAGATCAACTTATTGATTAATAAACTTCAATACGAAACACTTCAGTGTAGTGATAGCCTGACCTATATCTTTTGACAAAATAAACGATCCACTTCACTTAACTGACTACTGAAGGCTGACTGAGGATCACACTCGTCAGAGGATGCTCCTCCGCTATCGACCCATTAGGTAAAGAAAATAACAGTACATTTAACTGGATGGCAATGAAAACTTGAAAAGGGGCCTTTAATGATCATTCCTAGATATAACGGTAGACAAACAACTGTTAAACTCTCGTGCCTTCATGTAAACCCTACTTAAACTAGCTAACTAGCAGCAAATCCGTTCGTAAACGACAATGACAGCAGTTACAGTAGTTACATGTGATCAGTCTTTTGCCAACAACATTAACTAACGTTAGTTCACGAAAGAAACTTGTAACGTTGACTGGAGGTTTTAGCTTGCTGGTTACATGAAACAACAAACTCGGGTGTGGTGGTCATTGTCGCTCTGTAATCGTGACGCTAAAGTTATTTAAAAACCTTATTATTCAGTCACCCAGCATACAAAGCTTTGCTAACGCTAGCTCAGCTGCTTGACCTAACGTAAAACACGCTAGCGGTCCAGCTAATACATTAGCAACGTTGTTTGTTCACAATCTACTCTTTCATTAACACCCACCGTGCCCGGATTAAACCGTCCCGTTGCGCACCGTTAAAGTGTTTTTCTGTGCGGTGTTAATTCCAGTGGAAATATCTTGTTTTGTGCGTTTGACTCTTTAAAACAGAGCATGCAAAAATACAATTGTTTTCTTTTGCCGATCGTTCAATTCGGGCCCGCTAAGCATCACGGGAAGGATGTGACGTCGGTGTTTTTTGAATCACACATTTTGCGTTGCTAAGGAAACGTGTCACTGTCGCGAAGACTCGCTCATCTTCAGCAGTTACGTCATCTCTTTCTGTTAAAAAATAATTGTATAGCTAAAACATGATCCATTAAAAATATTAATCTTGCGAGACAAAAAGCAATTAACATGAAGCTAACAGCACAGCTTAATGTTTTACACATCAAATGAGTTTTAGCTGCTGATTGTCAGTCACCTCATTGTGACATATAACATATATTTTAAACTTTATTACCGTATCTTATCACATCTTGATGACTGATTTGTCAAATGATCCACTGAACCGGCACAACTGTGTTTCATGATAAACTGGACACGGTCTCATAGTGTGGCTTCTATGCATTGAAGGTGACGGTCATTCTCAATCTGTGCAATGGTCTTAGACACACGTCGCAGCACCATTGCCAGGACATTGTTGGATTGACCATTATACACAAATTGACGAATTAATTCTAGTTAACAGATGACAAACCACATCGATTTGCAGTATCTTTCAAATGGCTTTATTAGTAAAAAAAGAGATGTAAGTGAAACACATATAATCTAACATGAAGTAAAAACAGACTAAACACATTTCATGTGCAAAAGCTTAAAAATAAAGACACATTCAACAACATATCCTGTTTGTGAACTCTGGACTGCTAGTGAACTGACAAAGAAGTTGGTGAGATATTAAAACCACGTCAAGAGCCGGGTCCAACAGCTTACCTAGAGGAATCTGATTCAAAGTGACACAGAAAACATACAGTAGATTCAAGTACAGTACTGAAATTCTAAAAAAGAAACCCAACAATATGTGCAAAAGTATAGTTTTTAAAACTAAATAGTCTAAATGGGCTAGATGATAAATATATATTGGGATAGCTAAAAAAAAATTTATTTTAAGCAAAACTGGAGTAAATTGTGTGGCTCAACTCAGCAGATCGAAGGGCCCATGCAGTTCAAATACTGCTTACGTATATTACGAACAGTCCTCAAAGAAAGTCACAGCCGCAGCTCTACAGCACAATTACATTAAGATCCTCTCAAATCACACTAACAGGACAGTATGTCCAGTAGAAAACATGTTTTAAACTGACAACCAAGTAACTGAGAAAAGGTCAGAAAATGATACAGAAAATGACATCCCCTAAACCGAAAATAAGAAAATGTCAAGTTCAACAGTCCTGTGTTACCTGTAATGATTGAGCTTTGCCGCAGATACTGAGCTATAACATGTGCATAACAATGTCTCTGTAAGTCTGGAGACACACTAAATACATTCAGAGCAGTGAAGATCTAAAAAGCATGTGTGCTTATGGTAATGCCATGGTTCTCAAAACCAGTGAGGAGAGATTGTTGGAATGGCAGGGTGAACTAAAATGAAAAGAGAAATGGCCATCTGGACACCGGTCGCTGGTCTACAGGGAGGAAGTGTCCCTCGGCAGGAGTTGCAGGCCGTTGTTGACCTGGAAGCGAGTTTCGTCCGATATACCGTACTGCTCCAAGGGGTCCTGTGAGGAAGGACAAGAAGTGGAAAGAATGTCATAAAACAAATACTTAGAGTGTTCAAAGCAAATTCCCTGTTATTGACGCAGAATCAAACTTTATATTTTAAATGTTTAGTTTGGGTTTTGATATCTTTAAGACTTCTGCCTCCCTCGCAGTACAATTTAGGTGAGTGACATTTAATTACTGGCTCTTTACATTAAATTGAACAACCTCAACAACCATACTTCTTCACAGACTTTACTATAAACTGTTTTTATTGAGAACCATTTCAAGGTCTCTGGGTCATCCTGAGTGCTCATGAGATTCTTTCTGAAAAGAAATATTGCTTTTAAGTGTTTCTAAAGTACTTAACGTAGGCTTTGAGCCCACATATCTCTATTGTTTTGGGGGGTTGTGGCATAAAATCTCAACAGCAAAACCTCATTAAATAAAACCTAAACTTCTGAATCTTCCTACACTATCTTCTGTTGATACTGTGCATTTCAGTAGCATGGCAGGAATACACTTTCACACATAACTCCTCTCTAGTGCGACACTGTTCGATAGAAGCGCCGTCTGTGTGCCGTTTAGTGCCTCAAGAAGCCGCTGTGACGGACCTTACCTTGCCGGTGAGTCGGTGGATTTCAGTTCGATAGAATATCAGGTTCTTCCTCATGAACTCGTAACTGCAAGAGATGAGATGACAAATTAATTAGACATTGGAGGGGGGGGGGGCATCCCCTGTTTGGGAGCATTTTTGTTTTCCGATTATACCCAAACATGTGATTGTGGTATCTGTTGTACTAGGATGGAAAGTGTCAGTCCTACCTGGCCTTGATAATGGAGTCCACCCACTCCCGACACTGCTCTTCTGAGTCACACTCGAATAGATACTTCCTCTCTGCTTCATCCAGAAATGCTGCAGAGAGAAACACACAAAGTGACTCAGAAATACTTATCAGAAAATGCACAAACTGTAATATAAAGTCATAAGTAATGGATACGTGTTCGGTGTCAAGCAAACATATCAACAATGCATTTTGAATAGCATCAGCACAAACGTGAATCTTTACACTGACTTAGAGGATTTGAAAGCAGTCAGCGAGAGAGAAAGTGAGGGTGAGTCATGTGAACGTAAGTAAACTCACCAATAGAGAAGCTCTGACTGTCCTCCCTCTCCACCCGACACTGCTCCAGCAGCAAAGCTCCAATTGGCTGACGAATACAAAGTTAATGCTGTTGTCTTTAGCAAGAAATGGTTTCACTTCCTCATGAGGAACAGGTAAGCCCATGAATACATAAAGGAAATGCTGATTGTTCAACTGACCTCCTCCTCATCAGTTCTGAAGTAAAAGAGGAAGTTAACGACGAGTTTCACCAGCCTCTTCTTTACAACTGTATAATAACCAAAGGGAAACCGAGATGAGATTCCACAACACAAGACTGTACACAGCTGGTGAATAACATGAACTTGAACCATCTTTGGTGGTGGCTGGTCCTACTAGCATTAGCTGTGTGCTGTCCACACTACATGAAACGGAAGTGGACGTGATGAGAGCCGAGTCGTGACAGTAGTAAACCGCGTTACCTTCTCCTTTCTTGGGTCCTCGCATCCCCAGCTCGGCTGCCCTCTCTGAGGGCTGGCGGCTCAGGGACACCAGCTCCTTCTCGTTGAAACGCATCGCGGTCACTGACGCAGTAAAAGCAGGTTAAAGTGGATACTTTGGCTGCGGCCGAGCCATTCCCACCGACAACATACTAATGGAGGTAACAACGGTGAATACCCGTCGGTTTAACGTCGCTGTCTCGCTATCTTGTGTTCGTGAAGTGTGACGGAGTGTGTTTAGTCATTTCTGTATCAAGCAAATACAGTAGAGACGGACTTCTCCTTCATGCCACACACCGGACACACACGCACACACCTTCCTCTCGGATTGGTAGTGACACTCCTCTGTAATAGTAACTTACGGTAGTCGGTGAGGGTCAAACTAGACGAACAGTGCGTTTACAAACCGTGAACGCTTACACGAGGCAGCCTGTTTTAGTGACAATAAAATGTCATGTTTACTTTACTGTTATGACAAACATGTAATTAACTACATGGATAAATAGATTCGTTACAATTATAATAAATTATAAAGGCAAATAATTTAAAACATATTTAAAACATAAAAATCATTGTATGATTTTATGTATCTAGGATGTATGTGTGTGTATGTATGTATGTATGTTTGTTTGTATGTATGTATGAGCAATTAAATGTAGATTTACTGTAGATTCTCAACTGTGAATTTAAACAACAGAAACAGATGAAACATTCAAACTTGAGATATATGTAAACGGAGGAATTGTATTAAGTAAAGCTACTAATGTACAATATTTATGTATGTGGTTTAATACAAGTTTCAGTTGAGCTATGTACAACCCTGGAAACTAGTGGGAAATGCAAGAAAGTATTCAAAGTCAGAGAGGAAGTCTGAGAGGAAAGGAGTGGAGTGCAAATAGGCATTAATGAAGAGTAGGCCATATGAGACTAATCAGATCTACTTTCGATTTTGTTTTTGGACTTGTTTGTGGTTTCGCTTGAATAGTTTATTTGAGAGGCCATGATATAATAAAAAATGTTGTGCATGGGTCAAAAAAGTACCATAGACCATCAGATACAGCCGCAGCAAGAGCCCTTATGTGGCTTTATTTAGTCATTCTCAACTATATTGATAAAGAGCTGTTTGTGGTGGCTGTCTTATTGATACAGAAACAAGATTTAAGACACGGTGGAGTCTCGAGAAAAAATACGGCCCATGATTATCTTTATCAGGAAAGCCAATCCTACCCTCCCTCCAGTCCAGAGGGTGGCGGTAATGCACCTAAAGCGGTTTGCCAACCGCCAAAAGCCCGAGAAGAATCTACTTGCACATGCGCACTACAAACCTACTTCGGCATGATCCTAACGTTGTAGTGTCGGTGAGTGTTTTGAACAAACTAAACCTTTCAGTATCCCTTCATGTATAGTTATCGTTTTGTCATGTAACTAACACATTTATTAACATACATACATAGCTAGGTATGTTTATTTTGTCGTTTAACCGTTCAAATTTCTTATAATCTATCAACTATTAGCTGCTAACACCGTTAGCTTAGCCTAAGCCGTGTCGTATTGTATTGAGCTAGCGTTGCGTTAACATACTGTAGTTCACTGGAGTTTGTAAAGATCACCAGGGTACGTTTGTTTTGTAGCGTGATAACCCTCTTATCTTAACTGGTGTAATTATATCTAAGTTATAGGGAAATATTTGGTTCTGTTAACTTTTTGCTTTACTTGCCAGTATTTAGACCGATCCATTGCAAGGGAAGCTAGCATAAATAATCTCAGTCAAGAGGGGTCTGAGGAGTCATTGTGAAAAATGTGACCAGTCGCCACCATGTATTTGTTTTTTACATGCCTTTTAAAATGAATGGTGCACTTACAATACAGAGTAATGTTAGCAGTCTTCTACAGTTTATTCATAAGTGGTGGTGTAACTCCACACATGGTACTGTGTTGCACCACAATCCAGGTAAACGGTAAATAGTATTCTTTTTAGCAACATTGTGTGCTTTGTTTTTCTTCAGATACTCAGGAAGAATTTACTTGGGGCACCTGTCCAGTGCTGACTGGGTAAACACGTGTGTGTGTGTCTGGGTGATTGAGCTCAACACATTGCAAAGATGGATTTCCAGCATCGAGCAGGAGGGAAGACGGGGAGCGGTGGGGTGGCATCTGCCTCTGAGAGTAACCGTGACAGGCGAGAGCGGTTACG
The DNA here is from genome assembly GCF_050575085.1 of Anarhichas minor. Lineage (NCBI taxonomy): Eukaryota > Metazoa > Chordata > Actinopteri > Perciformes > Anarhichadidae > Anarhichas > Anarhichas minor. The sequence continues at coordinate 13,837,621 of NW_027466470.1, read as the reverse complement.
TCAGCTGGCCCTGGAGACAATCGACATCAACAAAGACCCCTACTTTATGAAAAATCATTTAGGATCGTACGAGTGCAAACTTTGCTTGACACTTCATAACAATGAGGTATGGAGGCACACAGTGACACTTTCCCAGTTTATGTTATCTGAACTTGGTGTTCATGCTTGTTTTCTGAGTATCTTGTTTGACAAACTGCTCTCCTCTGCTTTACAGGGCAGCTACTTGGCTCACACACAAGGAAAGAAACATCAGACCAACTTGTAAGAGCACGGTGCAATTTATATGTTGTCTTTTATGTGACTGATTCATTCCACTTCACTTAACCATGGCTCACAAATTAATCAAACCACAGGTCCACATTACATTTACTGGGCTTGTGGTGGATCATCAGCTATTTCATGGTTGCTGTGAATTGACAGTACAACAACCCATTTTGTCCAGTGAGTTGATTAGCAATTATAAAACTATATAATGTGTTTGTTTCAGAGCGCGGAGAGCAGCCAAAGAGGCAAAAGAAGCTCCTGCTCAGCCAGCTCCAGCCAAAGTGAAAGTTGAGGTCAAAAAGTTTGTGAAAATTGGCCGACCAGGATACAAAGGTAAGCTGGCTGCGTGGTTATGAATCAGTGCAATCATTATTTACTTTATGCTGTTGGAGGTTTCGCTGTAAATGTATTGCATTTTAACCTGTGGTCCATGTCTTTTTCTTCTTTATAGTAACCAAACAGAGGGATTCAGAGACTGGACAGCAGTCCTTACTTTTCCAGGTTAGTGTGTTTGGCGGGAATCCTTTTGTATGGAAGGAGTTTTTAATTTTAGAAAGATTCTGAAACGAGTAAATCAACATTAAAGCTCCCCTTAAGACAGATGCTTAAAAGTTATTCAGTTAGCTTAAGTAGTTACTTTTGTTTGGCTTTGGAGTGTAGTCTTGTTTCACCACTGACAGCTGAAGCAACTGTAAACAGATATTGTCCAGCTTCTCAATACCCGCTGACCCATGGCTGGCTTTATCCTGTACTTCTAAGAAACTGACCTTTTCTCAGTCAAAAGCAGCTGTCTAATACAGCGCCACATGCTGAAGTCAGTACTCGCCTTCTTCTTTTTTTGTGCATATTTTCTTTATCGAGGAGCTTTCAAGCTTATGATTTACAGCAGAGTAGATGTTGTTTTTGTTTTTTATTCTACATAGTTTGTGTCAAAGCTTAATGCCACACTTATTTCTTGTTGGCCATTTCATACCGGGGACAAAATAAGAAAATGGGGAATATTTGTTGACTTTTTTTGCATTCAAACCTTTCGCACCAATGCCGACAAATATTTGCATTTGGTGCATTCCACCAAAAATTGAAGTTCGTTCTGTCACACAATCCTCAATTAATAAGTTGTTTTTACTTTATTAAACCCATATCCAACTCTACAAACTGGACTCTTGTTATTACAAGTGTGCAGGACTGTGTAGAAGAGTTACAATGTGTTACTATTTTCTATGTGTGGCGGCAAAGCATGTTTTTGTAACAAGTGTAAATGCTGAGCTTCATTGCACTGGTTATTCTATTATTCTACCTAAATCATATGTAGTGTATGTGTTTATTATTATGTAATACATGGACTTTAATGCAAGGCTCAATAGTCCTTTTATAACGGTCGGCTTATTAGAATACCTCCGAGGATCCGTGGATTTAATGTTGACATTATTAATAATAACTTACAGAAACATTGCAAAAGCTCTCAGTCCTCCTCTCTGTAATTGTCTCAGCCCAAAAGTCAAAATGTATGGAAAAAAGATGTAATCATTTCCAAATGTATTGGCTACTTTTCACAGCGACTACATGTTATTTCTGAGACGTAGAATGTCCATAGCATACGTTAAAACATAAAGATTCTAAAGACAACGTTACACTTAGAAATGATTGGTTCTGAATGACTCTCATACTAGACAAAGAAGTATGTCTTCCAACCTTTTGTAGGCTGCTACTACTGTAGGCCAGTTCAACTGCTACACTTCCCCAGTTCTCTTCATGTCTGTTGTCTTTATAATCTTTATTTTATTTATCGAAGAGGACACTATTTCACTATGTCACATCGACGGCCGAGAAAATCTATTGATCGCGTGAAAAGTATTTTTGTTTTATTGGTCGGCTCGTTTTTTTTATCGGCATCCGAAATCCACTTTCTCTGTTCATCAGATCGACTACCCGGAGATCGCTGAAGGAATTGGACCCCGACATCGTTTCATGTCCGCTTACGAACAGCGCATCGAGCCTCCTGATCGTCGCTGGCAGTACCTGCTTCTGGCTGCTGAACCATACGAGACTATTGCCTTTAAGGTGAGTGGAAGCTGCACCGCTACTACGCTCTTATAATATTGTTATTCTTGCTGTGACACAACATCTTTGCTTTTTTAGGTCCCCAGTAGAGAAATTGATAAAGCAGAAAACCGCTTCTGGACCCACTGGAACAGGGAAACTAAACAGGTATTGATCAGCTGATTAACATTTGTTACCACAAAGCCAACCCGGCTATTTGATGGGAGGAATGTGGAAACGTGTGCTTTAACTGCTCTTCCGTGTTATCTTTCCTCCAAGTTCTTCCTACAGTTCCACTTCAAAATGGAGAAAGCTGTTCCCCAGTCCAGTGGACCCCCACCTCCTGCAGGTGTGAAGCGCCCCCCTCCTCTCATGAGTGGAGTTGGACATCGCCCACCAAATGAGTCTATGCCCCCTCCCCCGCCAGGAGGGATGCCCCCTCTCCCACCTGGCGCTCCGGGAACCCCCCATATGCCTCCTCAGATGGCCATGCCTCCCATGCCAATGAGGCCCCCTCCTCCTGAGGGCCTTATGTCTAATAACTGATCCCCTACCAGTGAAACACTTTCATGGTTTTTAATGATGTTTAAAGTCTACATTTAGTAGATTTCTATACATTTATTTGGTTTATGTTTGTATGACCACACTGTTTTGTATAAATGCTTATTTTCTGGATTTGGAGCTATGATTGAAAATAGATCATCTTTTAGGATTCTGTTTTTGTAATTAAATTCTTTGGAAAAAAGCATTTGCCTGTTAGAAAGACGTCACAGAGAAAGATGAATTGATCGTGTGAATGGGTGAATGGGTGAATGGGTCATAGCAGAAGAGAAGAGTTCCTGAAATATCGAGATAGAAGTTGCAGATCAGGATAAAACACCTTTTAACTGAAGCAGCTCTCAGAGGGAACAACGGGCTAAGTGGGTCAAATTAGTCACAACCCGCAACCTCGATCTTTAGTTTGCCATGTTCAGTACCTTCTAGTTACATACGATTTACAACTAACTGCAGTTTATTAAAGATGTAGACTTTTCAAAACTAAAGGGAATCCAACGATCACATGGAGATTTAAGGTGAAGCCGGCAGCAGATTAAATGAAAGGAAAATGCAAATATTTTTACAGGTAACTCAGCGTTTCATTACTCAGAATCACATCCGTTATGCAAAGCAGCAACATTATTTTGAGTCTCAGTAGTGGGATTTGACAGATTATCTATTATTGAATTCAACATTACCACCTTTCATAAATGTTAAATCAATTCTGGTGAAAATGGATTAGAAAATAAATTGCCATCTGCTACAGTAGAAAGAATCGAACTCATCCCTTTTGAGTCTTTTTCTTCTCTTTCTTTTCCTCCAGCTTTTGATTCTTCTCAAACTCTGCCTCCTCCTTTCCTTCATCTTCATCTTCCTCATCTGCTGCTGCTTCAGGTTCCTCCTTTTTCTCTTTGATTTCTTCGTCCTTGGCTTTTCTGGCTCTCCTTTCCTTAAATTTCCCTTCTCTCTGTTTCATGAGTTTTTTGTCCGGCGGTGGCTTATTTCTGAGACCTCTTGATGCTCGTGCTGTCGCTCCTCGCTTTGACTTTTCTATTTTGACTTGTTCATCATCGTCGTCGTCCTCATCCTCTTCATCATCAAGGTCTGGCAGCCACCATAACATGACCTCCCAAAGACTTGTCTCGGGCTGAGGGGGGAGAACACATGGCGTAGTTGACACTGTGGTACATGTACATCTGTTTATCCTCATGTCGGAGGATATACGTGTCAAATAGAATCCAAGTTATTTGTTACTGTCCTTACTGGTGGTTGTCTCCTGTGTTGGATTTTGCCCGTCCGTCTCACCGTCAGTCCAACTTCCTCTTCCTCTGCTGCCCCTTGACCACGCAGGGTTTCTGTTTTTTTTTTTTTTTTAAAAGAGACCACTTAGTCACAGCAGGCATGTCATTTTGTAACTGTGGTTCTACTTTTAGTTTACTTGCCATGAAGCCTCTGAAAGCCTGAGGTGAGCACCAGGATGGTAATGGCCACAAACAGACAGCGGTTGAGGGTGACATTCTCCCACGGCGTTTCAATCTGGGTCAAGTTTTGGATGGACGAGGCTTTATGTAAGGCTGCTGATGGAAATGAAAGAAAGAGGAGGAAAAGCTTTTATTGTAATCCAGTAAAGTAAACACTGAAAGCTGACAGGGGTTGAGGAGAAAGATGGGAATGACTCACTTGTTCTGGGGGAGCTGGGCTCCCTGGGTAAAATCTTGGGTTCTGCTCTAGGTTGCTGTGAAAACTGAGACCTTTCCTGTTGGAGAACATGTAGCTCAGAATAAAAGACGTATTAGGGATTTGAACACCGTAAAAAAATTTGTTCATGTTGGTTGTTTTCCAACTGACCTCTCTGACCTTTCTTGGAGCATACATTTCTGAAACAGACAGATGGACATGTACTGAGGGGTAAACGACAACAAACAACCTTTCCCTCAGATTTATTTATCCCCATTGATTTGATTTGTATTCAAACTTTACTGTTGGCTGACATTAAAACCTCTTATACACATAAAATACAAGTCTACTATGACAAAGTTTTGTATTACGGACAGCCATGCTAGTGACTGTGAGGCTGTGCATTGAGCTACATGCTAACATCAACCATGCTAAGATAATGTTTACCACGTTCAACTTCTTGGTGTGTTAGCATGTGTAACATTTACTAATACGCACCAAACACAGTACAGCTGAGGCCCCCTGGAATTTCAATACTTTTACAAGTATTTTGTCATAAATGTAATTATTGGACAATTCAATTATTGGGCAAATTAAATTGACACTTGACAAAAACTCTAATTCATTAGCATTCATCGTCTGGGGACCTTGAAAGACTGTACAAAATGGTTTCAATCTGGACCAAAGCGCTGGCAAATAAACAGACCACATGGTCTTTTTAGACATTTTAGAGCTATGCCTCACAAGCAGCACTTTGTTTGTTTGAAGAGAGTGAGTCTTATTACACCCACCATCCATTCAGCATTATCGCTGTGTTGCCTTTGGCAAGGGGTCATATTACAGTGGCTCCCTGTGCTGCTGTTCCCAAGTATTTATAGAGTTGTACAATATATGTACAAAGGCTATTATGTGCAGGCATTACAGATTGTGTGTGTGTGTGTGTGTGTGTGTGTGTGTCGCCACCTGGTCTGAGGATCTGTCGAACAGGCTTCTGTGGGGGAGGATCTGCTCTTGGTGGCCTTAACTCCTCTTCAAATGTCTCATAGCTCTCTTCCATCTCTTCCCTGAGAGAAAGAGAGGGAAGAAGATGGATGTGGCTCAAAACTGAGTTTGTTTAAAAATGAGTCAGCAGATTTAGACATATCCATATTACACAAAGCTTCGCATATGAGCCTGGCTGTTGTCAGAGGCCAGCTCAGCCTATGGATTGTTATTTCTTTTTAGAAATGCTCTTTTTGTGCCACCTATTACATCCCAGAAACAAGATGTTTCGCTGGACCACAATGTCTATGTCTATTCTTCACTTTGTCAAAGTTACTTCCGTTTTCTCATCAGCGTTTCACATCGGCGTCACAAAATGATAAGAAATAAAAGGTCAACTTCTCTAGTTTATGAATAAACTTAACGCAGTTTCTTGACCTTCACATTTACAGATGAAAGCTGAGGCCCTTATGTCTTCCATGACATTTCTACCCGGACATTGAGCTAATGTCTTAGCAGCCCTATAAATAGATGACGCAAAGCCACTGGAGAGACAGATGGATACAAACTGAATATAAGGGCCGATGTTACCGTTACACCCCTGGCTAGCCTTTCCCTTGTGATGAAGCCTGACCTTTGGCCCTGATTGAAATAAGGACCTACCTGTCTCGACATTTGGGGTCCCCCCGGGCAGCGTCGGCAAACCTTTATCACAAAGCCTGCTGTTCCTCGGCAGAGATGGCAGCAGAGTCAGGCTCTGTACTGTCTGACAGCCAAGCACAGGTGCCGGAGAATGAAAAAACAAAAAAGAATTGAGTGTCAGTCAGAGGCGTTGACGGAGGGAGGGTTGACATTAACATGTGCCATACAGCTGTCGAATCCCAAGAGAGGGCTGAGAGTTGAGGAAGAAAGCCAGACCATACACCAAGTTTTGGAAAACTGAGCCATATGGAAAAAAATCGTATAAAAATCTTATTCGGTGTCAATCCCACATAGTTTGAGCAACTAGGGCAACACCCCTAATAAGAACAACTGAAAAACTGGTTTTGTACTTAGAAAACAGCTAGAAGAAACAATTAAGAGTTGTGTATGGTTATGATTATATTTTAAGACGCTTTCCCACCTTTTGTCTCCTTTTTGGACATTATTTTGAATTTCATAAGTCACCAGCAGAGGGCGCCACTGTACTTGTAAGACAGGGTTTCAGGCTGCTTTGCTCCACAAATGAACTGACACACTTTTAATGAGCTGACCATTTGTCAAATTATCCTCTTTATGTTTCCTTTGTACATTATTGCAGAAGTGCATTATTATTCTCATACTGTGTGTGTGTGTGTGTGTGTGTGTGTGTGTGTGTGTGTGAGAGAGAGAGAGAAAGCGATGGAGGCCACTAACAGGAAGCAGTGTAAACAGATGTAAAGATGATTGGGTTATATCAGGGTGAGGTGGTTGCAGGCCACCTTCATGTGGGAGGAGAGAGGAAGTGTTGATAAACAGACTTGTGGCGATGTTGATGACTCATACCTTTGCTGGGACTCTGCCCAATTCCAGCTGAATCACACACTGATATACCCGTCAGTAATCACTTTGAAGTGGACATAAGCTCTGTAACCTTTCGCCGTGGGTAGACTGACCAAGAAGAAGGCCCGGGTCTCCAATAGTGCTCAGAGCTGCATCACATGATGTCATGTCCCAAAACTGACACAACCAATCTCTGTCAGTTGTGGTGCTTTAAAAAAAAAAAAAATCAAAATTGGGTGGCCTAATATCTCAACAACTATTGGATACATTGCCATGAAATTTGGTTCAGACAGCTATGTTCCCCTCAGGAACATGGATTGATTGATAACTGATGGTAACAATTAGCAAATGGTAACTTGCAAACATGTATTCCTTCATTTAAGGCAGCTTTCCTGGGATCTCAACTCTCTTTTTTGACAACACCAAACTAAAATGGTGAACGTGGTAAACATCAGTGTGTAAGCATTATCACTGTGAGCATGTTAGCATGCTGATGTTAGCATGTGTTCAAAGCACTATTGTGCCTTTGTAGGCGTCCATCCTGACAGAGCAGCTAGCGAGGCTGTAGATTCTTAGTGTTGTTACAAAATATTTACTGTGAATGGATCAATTACAATAAAAAAAAACCATACATTACAACCAACCTTTTAAAAAAGTCTTTACAAAATACAATATTTAATCTTAACTCACCAATTGGTACGGTTCCAGTACAAAATAGCTAAATCCATATTTTTTAAATCTCTGTCCAGACCGTTAGCTGAGAGCCGCGCGGACGAAATCTCTCAATCGTGCTCTGAATTTGGAATGTAGCCCCTTTATATTCATATAGTTTAAAACACAAAGTGTACGATATGTTCAGCATGTATGTGCATATGATGTGCTGTGGGCTCTCATATTACAGTATACAGAACACACACTGACTGTTATAGTGGTATCATGTGTTCATTTAGTGTTATTCTTGCCTATAATGAGCTTGTCTGCAGACTTAATTGACCAAGTGCACACTCTCACCCCACTGATTAGTCAGTGCTCACACTCTAGTCCCAAGGATACAGCTTCATCACTAGTTAGAGTGCATCTTCTGAGGGAACAGTTCTAATTAAAAAGCACATTTGATTTGGATGAATTAATTAAGTCTTCCATCATTAAACGGAGCCTACAGATTTCCTCCTTAATGTCAATAAGTAATCTGAGCTCCTTCTATCTTATTCTCAGCATGTGTCCAGGTAAAAAAAAAGTGCCACGTCTGGGCCAAAGTCTTGGATGTTTCAAGGGCAACACGAGCCCCGTGTGGACACGTCGTGCCAAATAAAGTGAGCAAATGTTCGCTCGCGGACATCTACATTCCAAATTAAGTCAGTGGAGAGATCCAAGCTGGGTAAAGCTTTCGGCCCCCTTTTTGTCCTTACATATTGTGGACTGTGCTCCAAGGACACAGTGACCGTCCAGCACCCAGTGGGAGCTGCTCTATGCCCTCGTACACTGAGGAGTGAGGAGTACAGTGGAGCGTGAAACAACACTAACTGTGTGGACTGTTTAAAAGTCATAGGCTTAAATGACTTGTGGGGACTTTTATTGAATTTAAATGTACTTTATATGCGAGTGTGAGCATTTCGATTGCCTCTAAACGTTTCTCAACATGTCAGCGGCTCGCAGCTAACGGTGCTAACAGAGCTAACAGTGCAAACTATATGGCAAAAGTGCTGGCATAGCTAACAGTGTTTACCTGAGAGGGAACCGGAGGGCGGGAGCTACGATTCTACGACGACGCCATTGGTCGGGACGGCGTTATCAGCTGTAACAGCGGTATGAGAGCAGTGCAGAGCGGATAAGCAGTGGGGGCCGCTCACATGCACTAACATGCACTAAAAAGCAGCCGGCACGGCCATGTCAACAAAGCATGGACAAACTCGGATTACAGCACACACAGAGGAAGAGCAACTTAATCCTCTGTTCCGATAGACATTACTCCACTATATCTTTACAGAGCAGCGTTGTTTGCTACTCTATTAAAGCTCTGAATATCGTATATTGCACCTTTAATATTTTTGTTTTGAAGTCATTGTAAAGGAAGAGCTGATGTGTCTTTATAAAGCTAACGCAGACAGATGATGTTTCCAGAGCTATAGACAGACTTGAGGCCTCAGTATGGTTGAAACAAAATGCTTCTCCGACCGTAGAAGCATAAAAAACAACCTCACCTTACACCGTTCAAACAACCTCTCTGTAACTTACAATGAGAAAGTATCTGTACTTATCTCTCAAGCTCACTTTTTCCATTCTTCACACAACTATCCTGCCACTTTTCATGTGTACAGCTGAGTTCAACACCATGAAAGTGTAGTGGGGAACGCTCCTCAGAGAAGGAAGTGTGTTGTGAACGCAGCCCTCAGGCTAGGCTCCTCCCCCCAATTAGTGCCAGCATTTATAAGGCACCTGTGGTCCTGGCCTCACTCCTTCTTGACCCCTGTTCTGGTGGTGAGTTTCACACATATTCCTCCTCTTGTTGCCGTCGGACTACTTACCCCTTGTTTGAGGTGGTAAGTAGTCACAATCTTAACTTGTATTATTTTGCAGCATGGTGTGCCCTTTTAATCTCCGTTTATCATTTGTAGGTTCACCTGCTGCCTCCATTTGCCTGTTTTGTCTGCTTGTTTTGCCTCTATTTTACTTGTTTTGCTTTTGTTTTGGCTGTTTTTCCTTTGTTCTGCATATGTTGGTAGTTTTAATGATTTTCATTGAATCCTTTAATAAATATGTTCATTTTACGAAACGCGTCTCTGTCCAAATATCAGCAATGAATCTGTGTGCCCTTAATAAATTCTAAACAATATATTAGGGTCGTTAAGTTTATATTTCCCGGGATGTAAGTCCCCAGGTAGTATTGGTTCCCTTAATTCTCCCCCCCCCCCCCCCCCCCCCCCCAAGGCCACGCTGCAAAAGCTTGTGTGGAAAAAGTTTGCACCGTTTGCTTGTTTTTACTCTCTGTCCTTGAACTTAACTCGAAATTAGAAGACAAACACTTTCATGCCTCATGTTTTGATTTGGTAAATCAGGAAAAATTGGAAAGTGACCTTCAAACAGGCCTTGCATGTCCCCAAGCCGTGCATATCTAACCATCAGGTCTATTTCCTTGAAAGCACTTGTCAACTATGGCTATGTAAAAAGATGTCTAACACATACGCACTTGAGTTCTGTCTTGATCTTGCAAAGTTGGACAAAACAATCACAACTCAAGGTCTACAAAGCTTTTTCCAGAGCCCTCAACCACATCACAAGGTCGTCATCAGAATGGAGTTTTTCTTTTTTGTCAAGCAGATGTATATTGACATGAAAGTGCCGTTAGGATTTTATTCATATTTCTTTCACACTTCTAATTCATGTTGGCTTACAATTTAAGAATGAAAGCTCATTCTTGACCTTGGAAATATCAGTTCACTAAAACAACTCTGAAAGCGGAAACGTGGGCTTTGATTTGAGGTTGCTCCGTAAAATAATTAACATGGCTTTGAAAGAAAAAAAACTCAAAAGCTGTTCCATCTTAATGATCAGCATTCAGAGACTTGCATCTTGTCTTTCAATTTGAAAAGAACTTGGACTTGTACTGAAGTATTTAAGTTATGACACTCTTGACTTGGACTAAACAAAACAGCTCAGGATTTTTCAAAATGGACACTGCAAGTATTGAATCATGATCATAAACAGTGGACATGAAGTTAGGAGAAATTGGGATGAAGATGAGGCTGCTAACAGAATCCGATAACTATCCATTCAGCTCTCACTGGAGAACCGTGCTTCAGCGACTCAACCGTCTTTGTAGCAGCGAAGGTTGTAAGTCCAGAGGAAGGATATGGAATTCACTTTATTTACACTACAGTGTTTCTGCATAATAGAAGCTTGTAAAGAAGTGTTTAGCCTAAATGATGCCTTTGCCTTGTGTATGAGTGTTGTGAGTTCTGTCTACACACACATTTACAAGTGCTTTTGTGTGTATGTTGCTGACCCAGCAGTACACTTCTCCTTATAGACTTTGTACTCTGTAGCATAGCCTATATGTATCTTTTATTGTGCCTATAAACCAGACTTTAAGCTGCTCTTATTATTTGTATTTATTTTGGCAGTTGTATTGCCTTGTTAACGTTGTCCCTACATGCTGTTTCATATAAATAAAATGGCCAAAACAAGCAGCTGCCATCACGAGAGTAAGTCAGTGGCTCGGAACGCTCAGCTACCAGATCGCCTCACAAGTCAACCTGCCTGCCTTTCTGCCTGTGTTAAACACCCTCCCTCTCAGATGTGCTGACAGTGTAAAACCTGTATTTGAAGAGGAATGACACTGGATCCACAAGGATTCAGTCATATGTCTCAGTGCTGCTCGCCTTTCACTTCCAATCTCAAACCAAAGCCTTCATGCTCTCTCGGAGTCAGTGTGTTTCTCTGTATCTCTTCAGGCAGCTTACTCAGCCTTTTGATCTTTCGGAGACCACAACATGCAACTGACCGGATCATGAGTGCGAGTCCTGCAGAGTTCACTGAGGGGGGGAGCGCTCTGCTGTTATCCGAACCCAGCCGTCGGGTAGATTAATGTTCAAATGTCCAAACAATGTGATAAACTGTCCCTCATTTCCCCATCGTTAGAGGGGGAAGCAGAGGTGTAACGTCCTGAGAGAAAAGGAGCAGGAGGAATGATCGGTGGGTGACACTTGCACAGTGGATGGGATGATCAGAGAAGATGAGATGATCAGAGAAGAAGAAGATTTTCATTATGTGCAGGCTATGCATTCCCCCCCCCACTGATCTTTTCTTCCAAATATCTTGAAGCCTTGTTTCATCATTATGGGACGAGCATGCAGGAGATGGAGGGAAGCTGAGAAGAGAGATTGGATTTCTTAAAAGGCAGGGGAAATCCAATTAATAATGTTTCATTGTGAACATTAAGTTCAACTTTATGATGCCCCTGCTACAGAGCCCATTGTATATTTAGGTGTTATGATATATTTTGTGTTAGCCTGCCACACGTTATCTTACCTTCCGTTTAAAACTCGTTTAACATGTCTTTTGTGTTTATTTCTCCAGAGAGGCATGACTGAGTGTCTCTTTGTTAAGAAATGAACCACTTCACTTTCACACCTGAGAGTTGCTTGGACCTAATATGTAGTTTTCTCCCCCTCCCCTGCCCTCTGTCTCTCATTGTGTCTATAGGCCATTTTATTGATGGGGTAATTTGCCCTGAGACTGTACTGCGGTCTCCTGTGTGCTATGTGTATTAATTACCATCTATTCATCTGAGGCTGTTCAGCCTTCCAGAGCAGCAGTTCCAGGCCAATGCTTCACAGCTTCTGTGACGGCCCTTAATGCTCCAGCAGAAGCGCTCGTGTGCCTGTGGGAGACGAGTAATGTGCAACCTTGTGTGCTGAGGAAGTGTGATATAATACTACTGCTCGCCGATGACCACGTGAGTCTGGACAGCTTTGATCACGTGATATCACGGATTATAAATTGCGTTTTGTCTTCATTGAGGTCTTCATCCCCACCGCTCAATGCTCCTTCATGTTAGTTGTTGGCACACAGGCCTGTATAATGATTCCAGTGTCTGAAACTGATTAGGAATTTGTGAAAACTGCTAATCACTTTCAGATAAATCTGTCATTTGCATGCAGTGAGAGTTAGACAGGAAGATGGAGAGAGAGGTCGGAGAAAGAAGAGGAGAGATTTTTGTTGTGTTTTTGGAGACTATTTGATGTACAGTATAAGCACTGATAAAGAAGCAATTGGCACTCCACTAACACCACTCATGTGTCAGTTACATACACACAAGACGCGTATATTTAATATGAAAAACATACAGAGCTGATTATCCCAAGCTTCTCTGTTTACTGTGTGCTCTCTTGTCCTCTCTGACATTCAGCCTTCAGTTCTTTACCTTTTAGTTGGATATCTGACATTTGTCTTGTAAAATTGTAGTTTCATCTTGCTAAAAAAAAGTTGCCTCTCATATGATGGCTGTTAAGAGGAATGACTATACTGCATGACAGCATCCTAAACCGTACCCATCCATCAGCCTTCTTCTCCACCGAATAAAGGAGCCTACATGCATTAGTCTCTCTCTGCCTGTCTGAGCCATCAGTAGCAACCTGTGCATTAGGAATATTATCTTCTAAGGCTTTATGGGCAATATTGTGTTAAGTGTCTCAAAATATCCTGTACAAGTGGCAGTCTTGTGACTCGACTTAAATACTGTACAACCTACTGAGAGGTTGTGTAAAATGTGTTTCGTTTAAAACAACATCCTCTGATAAAGATGGCGTTTGTAGAGAGAAACATGATGTTTTGTCGGAGACGGAATGCTTTACATACACGAGTCAGTCCTGTTGTCATTTCGACTCCGATTAGTATTCACATCTGCTGCAGCTTCATTTGTGATCTCAATTCTAGCGTGATTTTCACAGCTGTTACCGGCTGATTTTGAAACTAACATCGCTACCATTTTCTTTTCTTCTCCTGATATATTATAGCCTCTGCCCCCTCAATGCCTCTTTCCCTCCGCCGTGTTTGTGTGCTCGCAGCCTTTCAGCCGGCCCCCGGTTGTCGACTGATTGTAGATAATTACAGCTATTTGACTGCAGCTTTCACATCCAGTCCTTTCTGGAGGCACTTACAGAGGGAGAACATGCCAAGCAGAGGCCCTTAACTGCCTCTCCGGATAACTACAGACACAATGGGAGAGAAACTGAATCATATATCTGACCATGCTGCTGCAGTGAGGTATTTCACATAAAGCTGTACTGCATTAGCAAAGATGCAATATGAATATCTTCCTAAACATTAAGTGCTGGCCCTTGGTTATGCAGAAAGACAATTCCCTTTTTACCATGCATGTTTCTTTCCAAGCAGGAATGTTACAAAATGTAATTTAAAGTCCTTGAAATGTAACAAAAGATATCTGCACTCCAAATGAATGTCTACATTTTATTTGAGGAATAAAATAACTAGACATGGTTTGGTGTCTCAGTGGAAATTGAGTTCTTTCTCCGTGTAGTTTTGCAGAGACTGGCCCATTCGCGCACATATTATGAAACTAATCCTGGTTTGAGGGAATGTAATTGTTCTGGAGCTGTCGTACATGCCTCTCAGCTCAGTGCTATATCCAGAACAGTAGGAATGAGTCAGACTCTTTATGACAGCTCTCCTCTCTTTCTCTTCTTCTCTTTCTCTTACTGCTTGCCTGATGCAGTTTTCTCTTCCCCGTCTTTCTCTTTTCTCTGCTCATTGTCCTCTGCGTCTCCATCTCCCTCCGTCGGCCTCCTGCTTACATAAGCTGCGTTCTGTGCAGTGACAGCGGAGACTTGAGGACCCATCACTCAACAGGAACCTCCCTTTCTGTCTGCCTCCTTGTTTCATGGGCAGCCATGACAGCTGCACACTTGACCGCTGGCAGAAGTGGATAATAGCAAGCGAGATCAAAGCAGAAAAAGATAACACTCAGGCTTTCTCTCTCTCCATCTTTGTGCATCTCTCTCCCACACACAAACTCCGTCTCTTTGACTCTCACTTGACCTGCATGAGGAACATTACTTTCAAAGTGGACCCAAAAGTTCAAAGCAATAACTTGTTTTATGAGTATATTCCTCATGATGAAAGGAGATGCAGGGTTGACAGAAATTGGAAATAAAAGAGGGGATATGGCTGTTGTCTGTTAATACTCAAGGATCATTCTAACAGGATGCCCAACTTCTCTGCAAATGTAACTGAATGCTAAATGGATGGTTACAAACTCATCACAATTAAACCACCAGATCTACTAAACATTTTTTTTTTTTAAAAGGCGATGGAGACAATCTGAACCATTAAAAGCTCAGCCGGGCGTGATTTTAGTGCATGTTCGTGGATGTGTGCGTACCCTCTTGTTAGCTCATGCTCTGCACTGCTCTTATATGGTGGTTAAAAGCTGATAAAGCCGTCCTGACCAACAGCTTCATCGCAGAAGCGTAGCACTTACTCTACAGTTTTCCCTTCAGGTAAACACTGTTCTGTCTCTGTCAGCGTGTTAGCTGTGAGCCGCCGGCTCAGCTGTCACCATGCTGAGAGCCATTGAGAGGCAACAGAAAGGTTCCCAATCTCACAAAAAGCACATTTAAATTTGGATTCATGATGGCAGACAGTGATGGCTGAGGGTAAGCAGAATATTTATTTCGGTCATTATAGCTGACATGTTTATTTTTTCTATTTTTTTGTCATGTTTTTTTATATATTTATTTAGGAAGGTGGTGCTCGGAAATGTTCAGCTGATCAGAAGTTGGTCTCAAGTTACAGAAGGTTGAGAACCCCATGCTTTAGACCAGAGCAATTACAAATAACCCAATAAGAACAATATAAAAATTGGAAATTTAACCATCCCAAAATAAACAGAAAGCTAAGTTGCATTTGTGCTTTGTTGTTGTCTTTTTTTCTTATTTTTTAAAGAAATGTAAGTAAGAGCTGCTGTGGCTGATCATGAGCAGCGACTCTCCTGACTTCAGAGGTTAACTGAAAAAACCCTGACCAGGAAGGTCTTCAGAGGGACGGGAGGCCAATTGTCCAGATGGTTGCACTGGAGTTTAGGTTTGTATTGTACTTGTTCATGTTTTCAAATCTATCTTAATGAAATTCTCACATCCCCATATGTCCGTTGAACAAGTTATTGCTATAATCATTTCTCCTGTCCATACTGGCAGTGAAAATATCCCTTCCTAATGTGACTCCACTGTAAAAGATAATCCTATAAAATCGCAAGATTTTTCTATTTTACTGACACAATAAAATTGCTCTTTTTGTATTAATCTTGTACAAAAAAAGAAATGTAGTAATAAAAAAATGTGCTGGTGCATTACCAGTCCTGTCAGATAGTTATTAAGCAACAGAGCTCACATTATGAAAGGCTAACAAAGAATACCTTTATTGGATGTATTTTGTTTTCTTCTTCTTACTGTTTTCTGTTTGCATTTATTGGCTGTGAAATGAGGCGTCCAGAGGAGAAGCAGGAGATAGAAGAACTATTGGGGAGAAATATGGCAGTAAGTATACGATTATTGAACTGAACTGTGCCCCTGGTCTCCTTCAGGCTTGTATCGTCCCTGAAGGTAGAGCACAGATGCGGATGCACACGCAAACGGAGAAAAAAGAGCAGGCCTTGCTTTTCTGTTCATCTCGCCACTGCAGGCACTCTGATTTCCCACGCAGGCTCACATATGTGATTGCTATGCCCACTGAGTGTTAGCTGGCACCTGACGGTAGATTTCTTATTGCCATGTCTGTTGAGCACATTGCACATGCCTGTGCTTATTTGTGTGCTGTGGTGATTATTCTTTCTAAAAAAAAAAAAAAAAAAAAAACAGAGGCTAGCAATCATTCTTGAATATTTGGGCGAAAAGGATGCTCCGGCCAAATGTCCCCCCCCCCCCTCCAGCTGAATATATTCTTTTGCATGTGTGAATGGCTGCACAGATGAGACAGATTTTGCTGCCGCTTCCTTTGATTCATCTCCACTGGGCTATTTGCATGATTGTGACCCTGTAGTGCCATCACAGATCATCTAGAAACTCTGGTGGTAATTTATGTCTTCTCTTGCTTGTTTAGCGCTGTGGAGTTTACAGTAATCCAGGGAGCCGGTTGTATACAGCCCAGTTCAACATAGAACTGCAGCGAAAAAATAACAATCAATATGGGATCTATACAGGAGAGAGATGTGTGACAGGCTACTTGTAAACTATATAATGGAACTTCTGCTTGAATGTGCATTTCTGTGTGTGTTTCTGTTTGTGTGATAAGAGGGTGATCAATGTATACCTTGTAATAACAGTCCAAGGCTGTTCCATTTCAGCTGTGCGCAGGACTCCCACGCCAGGTGCCAAAATGAAGTAAGATTACCATTTACTTTCTCAGTGCAGTTAGAGTGCAGTGATTAATGTAAACCTGAGCCTCATTTATCAATGTTTTCTCTTCTGTATGCATAAAATGCCATGACGCTTGTTAATATATCACAAGATAATTGCTGTCCAGTGTGAAAGTAAACAGAGCTCAGACTAGAATCAGCCCTCTCTGCAGACGCAATGCATTATAAAACAAACTGTGTTTTTCTGTCGTTACTTTGGCGAGGCTTCTGCTGAGACAATAATTCACTGTGTATGTGCTCTCTATAACAATGAAGCCTGTATCAGCTGGGGCTTGCTGTGTTGCCATGACCCTGGTCTCAGGTGTTAGGTGGTCGTGAGAGATAGAAAGCAGCCCTGACTGCATCAGAACACATCATCTATCCCCCTCAGTCTCATTCTCCGCTGGGAGATGGAGCTCTCATCACTCAGCCGTCTCCATCAGCCCCGTTGATTGGCTTATTATCAGATGTCCTGCACAGACGAAGAGTGGGCCACGCACCACTGCGCACATCAACACTTATGAGCCCCTGTATGAAAACACACACTGACTACACAAATGTACACATCAAGGAATCTGAAAGGATAACACCTTTTTTTCCCCGTCTCTGTCAGTTGTAATCTACTGATGGGACACAGGTCTGACACACACACTGGAATGTGAATGCACACTGGTGCTCATGGTCATATATAGTTACAGAGGTTTCCTTGATGGTACATATGATGTTAAAGGGAGACTCCACCATTTTTTTTATGTCATAGTCAGTTAGTTTCTTGGCAGCGGTTGGTACAATCGGGCCTTTGACAACCGTCTCATAATGCCCTCTGTGGCTCTGGAAGGAGCTTTGTCACATCTAAAAAAATAACCCAGAGGAAGTGATTGTGATGTCATCGGGGTTATCTCGGCTTCGACTTGGAGAATTCAGATTTATAGATTTATAACAGAAATCCTGCATAACAAAAGACGTGGTAGATATTGATGAGTTGCATTATGGGAAGGATCTAAAAGTCAGATATGTTTTTTCGTTAGTCTGTCTCATGAGTCCCTATAGTCGTATGGACATGCAGGACTAAATCACTGCCTGTTCATGGTTTAGAGTGCTATTCATGAACTATAAATCTCCCCATACATGTTCTTATGGAGCCACCGTAACTGTATATTGCAAGGCTGCAGCCGGCTATTTTAAGTACAAAGCGACTATAATGCTGCATTACATCACATCAGTGAGTTCACAGTGCAGTCAAATGCACAGTGTGCTGCCAGTGACTGCCTGGTCTCTGTTTATAAAAAGGTTTGCTGGCCATATGCTAACTGGCTCTTCACTTGGCTAAGTGCAGCTTCTAGGATTAGTCTCTACCTTATAATATTTATATAAAATCATTACCAAAGGGAAAACAACAGCAAGGAGTCAAGTGGCGAGGGCCTGTGCTGTGTACTGTATTGGGCAAGCTCTTCACTTGATGCATCTGCAGCAGAGCGTGGTTCTGGTGTAATAAACTGCAGTGTGCTGGAATAATCTCTCCGTGTTTCAGGCCTGATTTCACATCAGCTATAGGGACAGAGAGAGAGAGAGTGTGGCGGCACGGGCTCAATGGTTGAGTCAAGGGTCCAGGGATAGGCATCCTTGTGTGTGTTTAAGTGTAAAAAGAGAGTGAGCATATGCACATGGGTGTGTTGTTTTGCCTATAGCAGAGGATACATTTTTCAGTCTGAGGTGACTAGAGGTACCCACCAAAGGCTTCAACAGTCTCCCACTTCCTTCTCCTTTATCCTCTTTGCACAATCCTCTCATTTTCGGGCCTCTCTGGCTGCGTGTCTCCAAAAGCACTCTAACTCTGCAACCAATTTCATACTGTATTTCTGTCAAAGCCTCCATTTTCCCTTCACTTCCACCCACTCACTTGTCAATCCTCCTCTTGTTCACGCTTAATATATTCTTATTTAGACCTCCCTCTTTCAGGCCGGTTAATCTATCCCCCTGCTGCTCCAATCCCCAACTTTTACTTTCCTCCTTTCCAGGGTATTTTCCTCTTTCTCAGCTCCATCCCTCTGTGCCCTTCTCCCTGACCTCCTCCAACCTGGCTCTAAGCATTGCCTCTCTAAACCCTGTGAGAGGCCCCAAGTGCTTAAACAACTGTTTTCTAACGGTTCGAAGAGCTTGAGGATGTGCAAGGTTTATTATCTTTAATGTGTGTGTGCGTCTGTGCTTCAATTATTGTCAGGGGAGTTGCAAGTACCAGTGATGGTTAATGCGCTGTCTTATCTCCCCTCATGCAGATCGGACATCCTAGGAGGGGAAAGGCAGCACAAGGACAGGAAGTGGGACAGAAGGAAAGAGGAAGTCAGTTAATTAAATAAATAGTTTCCACTTATTTCAGAGGAGAAATGTGTCGATTTGTCCATGCTGGATAGAGCACAACCTATTAAAACATTCACTACATGTGTTTTTTTTCGTAGCAGAAATGGCTCTCCTTATATTCTTGGAGTTAATGCAGGGCAGCAGTGGAGGTGTAAAGGTGAAAGAATCCTCGCACTGTCTGGAGCTTGTGGGTGGCAGAGTTGAATAAATAAAACTTGCAGCAATTTCTACAACAGTGTCCCTGAGCAAGGTCCTCGAGGGTCCGTACCAGTTGTTTTGTATGTGTTTAGTCTGTCAAGTGCAAACTTCATCTATCTTCCCTTCCTTCCAAACAGCTGCTGGTTTCCACTCATTTATCAACTGTTTGAAAATCAACTGGTAAGCGTTTGGCAAAACATTTTGGTTGAGGCCAGGGAAAGATTGTGGTCATACTATATTAAAACAAGCATTTATTGCAGGTCTGTGATCGGACTAGAACTCCAAATTGTGACATGCAGAATTGTACAATACAGATGCAATTCTTAGCAATATTGGAAACATGAGGCAGATGCTTTTCTAAAAATAAATGTTTTTCATAATCAAGGACACATCAGCAGAACAGGACAGGAGAGCAAGGAATCAACCCACCAAATCTAGAATTGAACCACACTCAACCCACTCTACCACCCGAGCCACACCTGAGAAATAGTTAAGAGACGGTATTGAATATCCATTTTAAATGCAAGAAACACTTACTTACTTGATATTATTTTTGTCTTCTTATCACATCATACGTGTTTCCTTATTTTGGCCAAAAAAAAGGAAACCTCTCGTATACATAAACGGGTGTCACATGCTTTTGATAATGGACAACAGTGTAGAAAAACAGTGTAGCCTGCAATTTAAAACGTTCTCAAGTTGTAGTTAACGAATTCACCGAAAACATGCACGGTGTCTCTATCTACGACTAGCCACCAGAGCTTTGCGGTAGTAAATGGAGAATTTTGGCACACTGGGTAACACTTTGGCGTGAATATATTTACTTGTGTCAGTTTAAGCGCTTATGGAAAAGTGTATCTGTGCTCTGCCCTCATTTTCTGAATGAAGGCTTTAAAAGAGAGAACTTGGGTGGATGAATGTGATTATGAGGTGAGATAAGGGCGTTGAAGAAATAATTACAATTCTCCCGTCATGGAGGCTTGGGCTTGACTCCAGGTTACATCCTGCCGGCTAGGACTATAGAGCAGGTGGATGGAGGGAGATATAAACATGTAAATTAATTTAGATTCCCCCTCTCCTCCCCTTCGCTTTTCATGCATACATAACCACACACTGCTCGTGACCACGGGGTTGAGAGCCGCAAAACTAGGAGAAGGGCAGAGAATGAAAGGTTAGAGTGGGGAGGGATACACTGAAACTGAGAGAGGCGGAGAGAGGGAGCAGATTGATGAGGGTGAAAGATTAATAACCGCCTTGTCCTTTGCTAACAGCCTACTAGATGTAATTATATCCACAGCCATCAGTATGTGTGTATACATGGAAGGCTTACTAGGCTTTGATATGACATCTGCTTCATCTTTAAACCTGAAAACGGTCCAAAACATCCCCCCTCTGCCTCCAAGGCAGCGGTTTTGGGAAGATGAGAATGTTTCAGTAACTTTATTTTACAGGTACATAATTATATAAATAATAAAAATACCTTCTATTCAATACATAGCCATAGTTGATGACCAAGGGAAGTTCAGAGACAGTCCATGCAGTACAAGCTCCTGTAAGACACTGCCTACATATACCTACCCCTTCGTCATCAGCCCCAAGCGAGACAATGGTGCTCTGACAATGGAGGACCAGCAGCTGAATGCTCAGATCAGCCGAGGCAGAGTTGTGGTGGAGCAGGCATTTGGACACCTGAAGTGTAAGTGGAGATGGCTGAGGGATCCACAGCAACATCCATTTGGTCATAATGGTGAAGATCATTGTGGCATCATGTGCTCTGCACAACATGTGCATTAGATTAGCAGACGAGACATGCAATGTGCATCAACACGGATTTCACAGGCAAGAGGATAACAATTATTAGGTGACTGAGGAAGATGATAGCATATATATATATATATATATATATAAAGCTATAGGATATAGGATATAAGGACCTATTAGAATCACAGCTGTTCTAGGATTCAA
Organism: Anarhichas minor; assembly: GCF_050575085.1. Lineage (NCBI taxonomy): Eukaryota > Metazoa > Chordata > Actinopteri > Perciformes > Anarhichadidae > Anarhichas > Anarhichas minor. The sequence continues at coordinate 13,816,170 of NW_027466470.1, read as the reverse complement.
GCCACATCATGTGCTAATAAGTGTTACCCTTCACACTGGAGGACTATATACTTTACACAGAGCATACCATCTCTAGACGTGTTTCCCGGTACATTAAAGACATTATTTTCACCAAGCAGAGCACACTATTGACTATACTGAAATCTATTTGAGATATAGCTGTGTCTTTTTCTGGGCACCTCCAACGTAATGAGCTTTCATCTAAGTGTGTGAATTAAGCAAAGAGAAGGTTTGGAGAGAGTTGTTTTCAAAGCAGACATGGATTGTGTGTGTGTGTATGTGTGTGTGTTAGTGTGTGTCTGCGAGAGAGTGCTTTCATTGGGTTTTTAATCAGGGCGTCACGCTCTCGGTTCCGATTAGGTACAGCAGGCACTGCTCTCCAGCCGGCTGCTTCTGAACAACAACACCCTCTAAAAAGCAGATAATGCTTCGACACTCAAAGAAAATCAACAGCTCTCCCTCTCTCTCTCTCTCTCTCCTTCTCTCTCTCTTCCTCCTCCACATCTGCGGTCCAAATCAGATCGATGCTGTGAGAAAATGAAACCCCATGCACATTAACAAGAAGGTGCGAGCAGCCTCAGGTAGGAGATGTGTCTTGTGTCATGTGACAAAAAGAAAACAAGAGAATCTAATATAAGCAGCAACCAATATGATTCAATGATGTGTCCTCTGGCCTACCACATGTCACAAACCATTTTCAAAGATCATCAGATGCAAGGCACAAACTCACACACACACACACACACGCTGCAGAGATGCACGGCCACAATAATTGTGTTTGCGCATCTGCAGTGAGAATATGTGATCCTCACACTTCATTCCACACGTCAAAAGACATTATTCTTGTTGCATCGCATTAATTGACTCATCTTTCTTTCATTTCATCTCTATCCAGCGCGTACAAGGACTCATCTCCAGGCTCTGCTTCCGTCTACTGGAGACATGACGAACAAAAAAAGGGAAGCAATGAAGATGATAATGTGCATAAATGATTGTGATTCATTTGTGTCTGTTTATTAATAGAAAAATTAAGTTTAAAGTGTGTAAAATAAAAGATAAGTGTATCTCTGTGTGGCTGCAGATTTTTATTCAGTAAAGTTGGTGTAAGACTTTAATGAAATGTTAGGGTAGCTCTTATAACAGAGAAGATAGGGCCGCTGTTCAACAATTGCTCCATTGTCTTCTCAGGATGATATTCATGAATACAATTCAGCACCAGACACAAAAGATGCTCACATTGGCACCCACGCAGTGACACAGCTTAATCAAACCTATTGTGAAATGAGTAGAAATCACAGGTGTGTGATAGATTGTAATGACACAGAACTGGTTATAATTTACTTTCTTGTTTCAGTTTCCCAAAAAAGCATCAATTACACAAGTTCGTCTCTGACTGCATTTTGGCTGCTCATTACAGGTCTGTTATATCTCATCTTAATGATTTTTTGATTTTGTTCAAATAACAGATTTTGGGTACATTTATTGTTAATCTCGATCTGTAAATCCGTTATAAACTCCCCATTTTAAAACCACAAGGATTATTTGAATGTATAGTTGTTGATAACAAGACTAAGAGTCCGCAGCCATGCTATCAGCTCTGTAAAGCTTTGAGCTAAATGCTAACATCAGCATGGCATGCTAACACGCAGGTATAATGTTTGCCATGTTCACCGTCTTAGTTAACATTTGCTAAATTACAGATGAAGCTGATGGGAATGCCATTAGTTTTACAATCATTTGATCATAACGTATCAAAGGTAACACAACTTGTCCATCTAATATTTGTTTAGCTCTTTTAGTCTGGTCCAAAGTCTGGACCGACAAACAGACCGCCATCCCTACAGCCAAGCCGCTTCAATGGCTCAAAAACATAGTATTGTCTGCAGTTGTGGATGTGAGTGTGAATGTCCGTTTGTCTTTATGTGTTGTGACCGACAGCAACTGTGGCACCCTGGACATTTTAGTTATTTTTATTATTTCAGACGCTTTGTGTCACTTGGAAGACAATAGCAAAGTCACCTGCCTTAAAGTTAAATAGTTTTAAGGCAATATTCTTTTTCACCAGTAGCTGGCAGTAGCAGTTTTGCTATGTTAGCCACTGGCGCTGTTGTTCTTATTTAGAAGGAAGGTAGCCCAGTCTGAGCAAAAGACAGTCAGGATAGCAGCAAACAACAAAGCCAACGTTAATCCACGACTGTCCTTTATACGTGCACAAGTGCCACATATATATTTATGCTAATTCTATTCAGATTTGTTGCTATGTATGTTAGAAAGTAAGGCAGCCAGCTAGCGCTGGTTTGAATTGCTACTCTAGGCCCGTGGTATAGGCTAGCCGTATATGGCTTTACGGTAGTGAACTAACTTAATAATTGTATTCTCATGTAAGACGTTGTTAAAGTTTTGTGTTCAGTGGCTAATATAAGGAGTCTTTTGTAGGGATAGAGGTTGTTGCACATTTGCTATTGTGTCTCTGTAATTTATTTTAATTTGATGACAGATTCATTTATTTTGTCCACTAAATTGCTTTTGGTTTATTACTTTATGGTTATTCTTCCTTAGAAGGAAGGTGGCCCAGTCTGAGCACAAGACAGTCAGGATAGCAGCAAAGAAGAAAGCCGACGTTGATCCACGACTGTCCTTTTTCTGTGTTTACAGTACAATACAATTATTTGGCACCTGGATGGAAGTTGACATCATTCAGCATGTACCTCACCTCTCACCCTGTGCTGGGATAGGCTCCAGCCCCCTCTGACTCTGCACAAAATAAACAAGTAAATGTCTGTGAATTCATTGTGAACTGTATCGAGTGTTGTGGCTCGTCCTCCGCACCATCACTTCTGTTGCAATCACAGCAAAGAAAGACAACATACTGTAATGAAATGCTTCGTTAAATTCCCAGAATTTGTCTATAACCGATATGGTCCGGAGTGACTATGTGATGGAATATTGCATGAGCTACTGAGACAGATGCCCCATTTTTGTCTCTGAATGGAAACTGTTGCTTCACAGCGAGGAATGCCTTCTGTCGTCTGTTTATTCGCGCCACATTTTTGATAATATTAAATCAGCAGGTGATGTTAAGAGGTAGGCAATCAGCCACAACCCCGCCATCGACCCACCGACACACACTCCGTGCACACTAATGTTTTCGGAGTCAATGAAGAATTATATACCTCAAGCTGGACAATTGAGACGTGAAAGCTGAGACGGACACTAGATTAAATCTCCCCGTGTGTCCTACTGATGAAACCTAAACACACACTAGACACTCTGCTGCTCTCTTCCCCCGCAGTGGCCTCTAGTGATTTTCGGATTTGATGGTTAAGTTTTAATTATTGCATAAAAGGCCTCACTGGATCTTCTGGCTGACTCCTTTTTTAAGCATGCTATTTCCTTATTTTCAATGAGTCAGCCCACAGGTCCCCGCAGGACGCCTGACCATTACAGTTGATATGAAAATCAAGAAGCAGCCAAGCCTTTCTTTTTAAGTCTCTAAATCACACAGACTTGGACAGAAATCGCACACAGTATATTAACTAACTAGTCTCTCCTCTAATTGCTGTTTGGATGATAATGTGGAGGAAAATGAAATATCACAAAGTTTTTAATGATATACCTCAATATTGCTATAGAGAGAGCACACATTTAAGACCTGCCCACGCTGGAGGGGAAAACAATGAATCGCTCTCCATTGACTTCGTATTGCGTGAAGGTGCCTCCTTGTCACTTTCAAGCAAACAACAGAAAAATGGCTAAAATCTGCTGTGTGGTAGGATGCACTACCAACGGGCTAAAGAACTCAGAACTCAGTTTTTTATAAACTGCCCATGAAAAAATGAGACTTTAAGAAGACAAAAGTGCGGCATACGCGGGAAGAATGTAAAAACTGTGGATCCTGACACTCAATATGCCTCACGTTACGTGTGCAGCAAGCAATTTGTCCAAAGGTCCGTTTTAGGCTAACTAAATATCTGAAAGTTAACCTGAATTATTTTGACATTTTGCCACTTGTGTTTTGGTGAAGTTTGGATGAATCAGAAAGCTCTGCAGTATTATGTTTCCCCTCAGGTGGGCGTGGTTTCTCAGACTATGATGTGATGCGCTCTATCTCTTTGTAATCTGGCAATATTTGGTGGTCAACTGTTGTAATTAATTGCATGACTCAATTTATGACAATGTCTGTTGCCCAGTCCACCACTTTGGTCCAGACTGAAATATTTGAGCAACTATTGGATGGAGTGCCATTGAAAATGAAAAATGGAAAAGAAAAAGAACACCTGTAACCACACATATATGAACATTTCAATAGTATGCATTCATACTTAGCAAGTAGCTCCTTCAGCACCTGAAGACGCATGCTTCGAAGCTGTCTCACTGCAGACTCTGCTCAGGCCAAACAATCAGTTTGGTGGAATGTTTGGTTGATTCTGATGGTCTTTGGGTCGAAAAGTAAAGACAGGTGGGATAACTGGTATTTAGGCCATCCAAGGCCCAGTTTAGCCCTGTGTGAGGGTGAAACAGATGTAAATGAGCTTTTAAGCTGTAGCTAGTGAAGCAGCATTCTCTGGAGCTACCTCATTTATCCCCCTCGTCCTCTCCTAAGCTGGGGATCCAGACAGCCGTTGAAGGCTCGTGCCTGAGTTTTTGGAAGCAAGGGAGTCATTTGGGACAGTGACTCGGATGACGTGATCCATCAAGCCTCTGTTTCAAGCCTGAAATACACTCATCTCCCAGAACCTATGCCCATCACTGTCTGGGATCCCGTCAGGAATTTTCAGTAAGAGTAAGAGCCCCGTGGTCTGCAGTGGCACGATAACAAAAACATCTCTTCCCTGTTAGGCTGTGAGCTCTTCTCTCCTCATGGTGGAAAAAAAAAATGCCGTCAGGCGTGGAAGAAAGATAATTTTTTTCGATACCTGAAAAGATATTTAGCATCTGTAATTGCTCTGTCACACCTATGGCGTGTTCCCTCTATACTAGTGGCTGTTGGATTACAGTTGCCATGGTTTCCTCTGTTTTGATCATTCTTATATAATGTTATTGGTGGCTGGTTGCTGCGAAAAATGAACACACGCACACGCTCACAGTTTATGTCAGTAAATGTTGCTAACCACCCCCACATCCTTGTCCTTCCTCGGAGAGAGCAGCCTGAGGACAAACAACAGCTCCTCTCACATCATCTTGCACTCTCTTATATTCATCACACCCTCTCTCTCCCTCTCTTTTTCTACTTGTAACCCTCTCATTCCCTCTCTCGCCCCTTCCCCCTGCCTTCCGTGTCCTTCTTTCAGCGTTATTGTCTCCGTTCTCCTTCCTCCCATGCCCCAATTCTCCTTCAATCCACTTCATCTCACTCCAGTCATATCTGTATTGATTTTCCTCTGCTGTCATATCTTCACGTCTCTTAATTCCCACACTCACTCCATCTCTCCACACCTTGCAGGGTTGTTTGCATTTTCACACACAAACAAAATCATTAAATCACGCCCTCCCTCTCTATCACTTTTCTATCTCCAGCTATCTCTGCCAGGCATACACTGTGTCTCACTTTCCCTTGCAGATATGATTATTCGTAATCTCTTTTTCTACTTTTCTATCTCCTCTAATATCTCCGACCGACTAAGCTGTGTCTCACTTCTTTAAATTTCTTTGGCACTCTTTTTCATCTCCCCTCTTCTCACCATGTCGTTTTATGTCTGCGTTTTTGTTGTGACTTTCTGTTGGACTTCACACAAACTGGCTCTGCCTGCCTGCTGTGGTTCTGAGTGAGGCAATCTGTGTTTGTACTGCCTTCAGGGCGCTGCATAGCTGGGCAAAATGCTGATAATGCCCTTTTCCTCTCTGATGGTATCACTGAGAAAAACACTGTGCGTCTGTGCCATGCTGCAGATTTATATCCAGTATAGAGAGTTTTCATTGCTTGTTTTAGGCCTGAAATTCTTCTTTATATCATGTAACAAAACCTTTAAAATCAGTTTTTGCTTTTATTTTTACAGATGACAGCGAGGTTGACTTGAGACACACGGAGGAAGCAATGTTGATGACGTGCAACTAGCTGGAATCAAACCAGAGTGATGATGCAATCACATGGTCTTAGATCACGAGGCAACAGAGGAACCTCATGGTGACCAGTGAAAAATGTAAAAAAAAAAGTTTAAAAGATATTAACTAATATATCCAGCAGTTCAATTAACAATAAGTAAAAGTAGAAAAACATCACTTCAAGTGCTCAGAATGATGGAACATCATGAAGTCAATTCAATGACAAGTGAGCAAACCACTTCATCTGATGATGCAATCAAGCGTTCCAAAAAAAACCAAGCATGTAAGAATGTCAGCATGTTTTATAGCAGCACACGCCAGTATGTGTACGGACATTTGTTCGGTCATTTGTGATGTGTTTTTCTTAGTATCTTAAGTCAGGCCTGGATGTGTTGGCTGTAACAACACGTATGGGTGAGACTTTCAGGCTACGTGGACACAAACCTGAACCTTTTTGTCGAGGCGCCAATTTGTTGTCAAAACAATTATGCTATTCTTAATGTAATACATTTCATTGGGAGCAGATGATGGTGTTGGGAGTAGAGGGAGATATGAATCACACTTACGGTTTTTTGGACCCAGCATCTGGACAAGATAGATGTGCATGTGTTTTCACATTGGTTGTTTGGAGCAGAACACACACACACACAACTACACTGGTGCTCACAAATGTTTTCTGACTCCCAGACACAAAAACATGTTTCAGGATGTTCAATCATGAACCGGTTGAGTCGTAAAGTACTCCAACTTTTGAAATATGGGACGTGAGGTACCAGTGTTGTGGATACAAATTGCACTGGGGGATAATTTAATGATGTCTTCCTGAGGGACACTGCCTGTCACTAGTGTTGAATTATACTTTGGAGTCCACATGTTGTTTGTGCCATTGTGATTCCAGCTAGCATTTTGTATACCAAGGTTCAGAATACTTTGGACAATATGTATATTATAGCCTTCAGGACAGACTAAACTAGCATGCCAATACTCTGAGCCATAAGCGAGAGATTAGTGGCATCTACCCACCCTCGAGGCACTTGCACGGAAGATCAGTCCATCAGAAACCTAATTTCTGAAGCCTGTCTCCCCTCGCCCAGTCTTCCTTATCACCTGTTAGGCATCTTCTCACTCGCCCAACTTCGCTGTCCTCTTCCTCCCCGTCCCTCCCTCTGCTCCCACTTTCCACCCGGATCACGTCCCCTTTTCTCCCCATCTCCCTCCCACTGTCCTCCTTTTTTGTCATTTATCTCGCGTTCTCCTCGTTAACAAAGCATTATACCTTTTTGAAATACTCCATGTGTCTATCGTCCATTTCCACTTATCCCCCAGTCTCCTATTTCTTTTCTTATCCTTTAATTTCACTGTTGCTTTTCTACCCCCTGCTCCCCCTCAACATCCTCCTCCTGCTCGCCACCCTGCTCACGTCCAGGTCTGTTTCCACTGATAAGACTGTCAGCAACAGGCAGTGGAAGAGATAACAATGTTGAATTGCCAACATAGTTAGCATCACAGTTAACTGCTATTCCTCTCTTCCCCTAATATCATCGTTAATGAATGTGTCATCAGTGATCTTTCTCTCTGAGCCAAATAGAAGCGGTGAGTAGGCGGGAAAGGAAAAAATGGACAGAGGGAGAAGGTGAACAAAATTTTGTTTGGGGCTGCACTGAAAATTCGGTTGTTACCTGGCATGTCATGTTCGGCTCAGTTAGAGGGAGTGGTGAACATGCTGCTCTATCTGAGACCACAGGCTGAGCTACAGGTCAGACAGTTTATTGCTGTCATTATCTGTCCGAGACTTTTCCCAATTGGCCTTTTCCCAGGAAGACATTTTGACTTGTCACAGAAGGGAAAACACAGACATAAATAGTTCAATTATTGATGCTTTGATTTCAAGGTCCTGGTATAATGCATGCTTGTTCACTGTCACTGGAACACTTGATTAGAGTCATCTAAACTGAATTAGGATTTCTTTTAGCATCTTTAGGATGTTGGAGGATATAAGTATTAAGAGGTCCGTCTTAATACAACACTCACATGCAATATGTACAATTAAAGAGCTATTGGTCTCTGTAATCATCCTGGCTGTGTAAGAGATGTTGAACAAAATCCACAGTCCTTGTTCATCTGAAACAATATGAGGCTAGCATAAGCCTTTTCCTAATTACTATCATGTTTGCAGTTTTTAGTGTCACCCCAAAGAGTTTTAGTGTTGCCAGCTGTACCTTGGTGCTGCTGTTGTATATGACTTGCTGCATCCGGCGTAACACAAATCCAGTTGATTTGGCAGGTCATTTTAACTTCAGCTGAACCGTGGATTTTCCCCTCATCTTTTACACTGTAGTCGTGTTGGAAAGCGATCTCTTAACGGCCAATACAAACAGGAGATATGATTACAGAAACCAATACCTCTTTCAATGCACAAATTAGAGATATACTTGAATAATGTGAACCTACATTCTTGAAGGCTTTTTTAGAACGAAATAGCTTAAATATCTTACAAGTATAATACATCTGTAGCATTTAACAGCTTTCTGTTTTGGAGCTGTTTCCAGAGCACCACATCCTCAGTGTAGAGTTACTTGATGATAGATAGTTCAGGTCATATGAGAAGTGTGCGGTATTTTGGTGAGCGTGACCACAGTCAGAGATGTAATTCCACTTGGCTCTTGGACTGTCGGCCTTTTGAACAGGCTGAAATGCAGAGAAGTTGCCAAACGCAACAGTGATGAACAAGGCTGTGATTAGTTTCAGGGCACAGCTGCGGATAGGGAGCATGTAACCTAGAACAGAGAGACATCCATAATGTATGCATGTTTAAATCATATTTCCGTTTTCATTGCTGAGAAGTTCCTCTTATTATGGGATTCATTTGCACATCTTGAGGTGCTTAAGCACAAGGTGACACGGAAAGGTACGTGTGAGCATGAATCATAACCACAACTCAGAAGCTCCATTTATTGCGTATACTTTCCCCACATTCGGCTCTCTTAAACGGGTTTCCTGCTATATTCCATCCAAACCATCTGATACATTTATGTCCGACCCACGTCCCACGTACATTCACAACTCAAATGTCATCCTATTCGGTCCTAAATGTCAGTGCAAATGAAAGTCCTCCCAAAAGGGGGGCTTTGAGAAAGGAGACATCATTTGTCTGCCGTGTAAGACCCACGCTGGAATCAAAGTCTTACTTACATTTCCAGCCATAATCTTGACGCTCTGCACCCACTGTGAAGACATCTTGTGTATGCAGTCACTGTACACCCACCAGTATACCTTTGCCATCGTTCAAGGTGGAGCCACAAAGCAAATACCAGAATTGTCAGTGGAGCTGGAAATTATTTCATGACCTTGTAGTAGAGGGAGAGGTTACAGGAAGACTGGATTTCTGCACGTCTGTTTCAGTAATTGTGGGTGAAAAACACACTTCAATACTCACTATCTGGTTCGAGTAATGTTAAATCCTGAGACAAAAGTACTTTTCTCATTTCATACATGTGGTTTTCTTCTCTGGCACTCCATTTAATTACTTAATTATTTAAGTACAGCAGGAGAGGTTGTTTATTAAGTACACAGCAGTAGAAAAACACCACCTGCTCTTCTGGTGTTTGAGTCAGATGGCATACCATCAATAATGTCTAAATAAATCTAAAACATAAACAAAATGGCCCGAATAACAAATGTCGCAGCAAATTATGTTACAGGCTCTCACAGGATGTCACCCATTTCTCTGTTTAGAAGCACATACAAATTCACCCAACATCTAATTTATTACATTAGATCTGCAGTTGAGAAAGCAAAAAAAACTAAAAAACATTAGCAACTCGAATCCGACTCGGTCATGACAATCAACGCTGCAGTAAATTCATCCACAGATATAAAACACTTTGTAATTCCTGCTGTTCATGAATCAAAGTGTAAAACAACTGTACAAAACAGGCTAAAATAAATAAATAAAGTTATAAACAATTAAATTATTGACTTAAGTTTTATTGTAATGCCTTTATTTCTCATATTAGACTCGTTGTGATACTTAGTCAAATATTTAGCTTCACTCATTTCTGTCGCATCCTTAAAGTAACCGGAAGTTTGCCAGTTTCTAACTGTAACCGGAAGTTTTGAAGTACAGGTAGCGAACACTAAGGGAAGTCCCGCCCCCAATGTAGGTAGAGAGTACTTCCAGGTCGCAGAACTATTGCAGTTTCAATTTATCCTTTTTTCAGTGTCAGTATCGACATATTCTAGCACGGTATTGTTTCGAAATGACAATTTTGGTATCGTGCAACTCTAATGCAATGTTGGTTAAGTAGCAGCATATATGGTGGTACGTGTACTACTGCAGTATGTGCAATATAATAGTAAAGTGTGTAGTAAGTAATGTGTGTGTGTGTGTGTGTGTGTGTGTGTGTGTGTGTGTGTGTGTGTGTGTGTGTGTGTGTGTGTGTGTTTGTGTGTGTGTGTGTGTATTGGCTCAGAGGTTGGAGTGGTGGGCGTTTGCTGGACTCCACCAGGCATCATGACCAGCCCGACACCTGACCTAAGGGTCACAGGCCAGACTTCTTCTTTCCTGCGATGAGCTGTTAACCGACCTCGGGGGCAGTAAGTCAGGGTAGAAGAGTGTGTTTCTGTGCGTGTGTGTGTTTAAACCTCAGTTCCTGTGATTTGATTTACACTGACAAGGCAACAGGACCGGACAATAAAAATGTCTATTTTTCCTCTATTCCCTCTCTCTGCGTGCTTCAGGCGGAACGGGGTAGATGATTAATTTTAAACAGAACCAACCCACTGGAAGAATGACACTCCCGGAGAACAATTGTTGAGTTTAAACCCCCCTTTTGTATGTTATATTCATAATAATATATCAGTACCGGTTTGGTTCTGTTTCTTCCAGAATTGTGCAGCAAAGTCATTTAAAAGACCCAGAATGTCTATAACCAATATTTACGCATTTCTACATTGGTGGCCTGTATGTGGTAGAATGGATCTTTACGACAATAATGATCACTGGAGGTGAGGGGGAAAATCTATTCATTCTTTCTATGAAGAACCTAGATATTGCTACTGAGGGACAGTAATCCTGCACACTAGGGCTGTCAACAAATATTCAAAATTCAATTATATATTTGAAAAAAAAAATATCACTGGAAATGACATAAAATGTAGCCAAAAGTTAATCCTAAAGTTAATCAGGAATAGATTTTGAATCAAATCGTGACCTCAAGAATCTCAAGAAATGTAATCGTCAGATACCGATGCAGTCTCGATGCCTCGACTCTCGAGAAACCTGCTGGAGTAAATCAGGCCAGCTACTTCTTTATCTAACTTTGAATGTCTCCGAATAACTTTTTATTGTTTCTATTCTTTGTCTCATTTTGGCACCGATTTGTGTCTTCTGTATAATTCATTAAATTCAAGTCACTGAGCTAAGCTTCTGTTTTTTCTGAAAGCTAAATCCCTGCCGATCTCTGTTAAACCTAGAAAACTTAAAGTTTAACAACACTTACTGCTGTTCTGAAGGTATATCCAGAACCTTCTGAATGAAAAATGATTCCATCCACCATGTATGGAAATACATAGATCAACTAGTAACTAGTAAAATGGTTTGTTGGCAACTCGGGAAAAGGGTAAAAACAAAAAGGTTTATTGTGGAGCAGACAAATGTTTTTTTAAGCCAGATGTACAGAAGATTCTTTCAGGATTCTAGAGCCATGCTGGTGGTTCTGCAGTGTGTTATCATGACATGCATTTGAATACATGTAATGATAATACATGAAGCATTTAATGCATTTGTTGTTTTAATTTCATTTGTTAAATTGTATTTTATTGAATCTGAAGTATCTAAAATAATTTAACCGTAATCTTAACGTTTCTTTGTTTTGTCTTTTGTAAAGCACCTTATAATAGTTTTTAATTATTATTTATTTTCATCTTTTCCAGGCTCAAAATCGAATGATCTCCCTCTCTTCTGAATTTCTTCTCTCAGTCTGTTCGTTTTTCTTCCTGCCTGGATGATTGGAGAGAATCCCTAAACTGTACGCCCGGCAGCCCACTGAATTGTGAATCCAAACAGCCGGAGCAGCAGATCGACAGTGAAAAGGGAGGGAGGGGGGTACTGAGAGAACAGGGAGAGAGAGAGAGAGAGAAAAAGATGAAAAGCATGCTAAGCGAGAGAGAGGCGCTCACACTGAAGGAGGCAGAGGCAACAGCTACAGCAACAGCACGCTCCTTCCCCATCCTCCCTCTCCTCTCTTATAATCCCACGTCCATGCCGGGGGAGATGGAGGGCGCCCCGACCCGCTGAGGAGCACTGTTTGAAGGAGAGGAAAATCTCACACGAGCAACCCCTCCTGTGAGTGCCTGGATCATATTTTGGGACAATAACCAACAAGGAGTGAAAGGAGGTGTGTGCACATACGAGCCTGCCGGCTGGAGGGAGGGAGTAGGAGAGAAAAGAGGGGGGGGGATGAGTGGCAGCTTTGGTACAGCTGCTGATGCCACGGTCTGAGAGTGAGACGGAGACGGACTGAGGAGTGGAGGAGCTGGCACGTGTGGAGCAGTGTTGGCAACTTGTGGGCCAAGAGGAGAGGAAAATAGATTCACATACGCAAACAGCTGGACAGATGAGGAGGCATCAGGGACCACACTTCAGTCCTGGGTATGTTCACTTAAACTACACACACTCATACACACAGGTATGTACATTTTATACTCAATGGGTGCTGTGATTTTTCCAATAGAGCACAGAAACACTTGAAACGCAACAGTGCATGCTCGCAGATCTTAAGGGTTGACGACTACCCACCCTGACAAGTCTCCCTACTTGCCCTCAGATACTTGCAGCAAAGGAAGGAGGACGAGGAGGAGAGATTGTGTGTGTGTGCGTGTGCGCCTGGTCATGCTTTCTTACAGTCTACATCCCGTTATAACGTTATTGTATAGCACTGGAGGCATTTCATAATGGGTTTCGTAGGCTGTCAGAGTGATGCATGTAAATAAACCTCCACTGGTGGAACGTTGCCATGTTTCACGTCAGCCGGACAAATGAAACAGTCACTGTGATTTAACTCTTCTTCTTTTTTTTTTGTGGCTGTAACATTGCTCATTACATTAATTTTGTACGTGAGTTATTTGCAGTCATAAATTGTGCACACCAGAAATATCTGAAAGGGTATAACTTGTGTGGCTGCTGTTTGTGCTCTCTGGTCTGAGACATGCTACACTGCAGGATGCCATGTGTCTATGTGTTATGTCATGTTGTGGCAGAGGGCATATGTCTTTATGACAGCAGGTTTGCATGAGGTGTATCAGCCCTCCCCACCCACTCATCTCTCTCTCTCTCTCTCTCTCTATCCCTCTTTTTCCACCATCTTCCTCCTTTCTCCATTTCCAATTATAGGCTGTCACCTCTCTCCCTTTCCCTCTGATCCTATCGGCTGTTTCATTCTCTTGCTAAGCAATTACCTTTACCTGACTCTGCCCCTCCGTACAGCATGGCTGGTTAGTTTCATGTCTGCCTTTTCCTCAATCAAAGTGAAGGATGGGCGGTGATTTCATGGACATTTTCTTACGGTTACCCCAACTTTATCAAAGAGCGCCCTCAGTGAAGCCTGAGCACGGCAGCCACTTCATATTATTGCTGCACTCATAGATCCAGAAAAGATATGTAAATAGGAAATAGCTGCGGTTTATTTTTAGTGTTCCGAAGAATTATGCCTCTAATCATGCAATCAGCTCATTATTTCCTGCTCCTCATTAACTTGTTTGGGTTTCTAACTTCATCGCTATTCACATTCTCGTCTTCCTGAAAACAAAAACAGAAACTCACCCAGACAGAGCTGGCGGGCACATCGCTCCCAGCGAATTTGGCGATCTTGCTGTTGGTGTCTGAGAGAGGAAAGACTTGCCTCCAATCGTAACTTTTCATCCCCGCTGATTTCTTACACTCCAAGTTCAGTTCGAATAAAAGAAGACTGAGGCGGTAATGGAATAAGGTGGGGAGTCAAAGGGAAAGAAAGTCTAGACGGTGACGGAAAAATGTGAGAATGTTGGTGAAAATGTTAGGCCTCAGTGTTGACAGGTGCTGATTGCTGATGTCTTTTCTGATAGTTTCCAGCCACGCCAGTGGAAGGAAGGTGAGGACAGACACAGAGAGAGGGAGAGATTGCCACAGGGTGGTTGCTTCATAAAAAAGAGCATTCAGCTGCTTCTGGAAGGAAAATTCTGGTTTATTATGTTTATTTAAGTCTTTTTTTTGTAGTTTTTGTCATCATTCCTGTCGGTCATGATAATGTAGTACTCACGTGGGGGAAGTAACACGAGTAAAGAGATGCACTGATTATCGCGTATCAGGTCCAATACTGTACTCATACTTGTAAAAAGTACTCGGATACAACCGCACCTCAAATCACTTTGTGATGATAACCTCTTGTCTAATGACGTGTAAATGATGTGTAATGTTAAAGGTGTCCTTCACAGTTACATCTTCACTACTTACAAGGTGCACGGAGAAGAGAAAGTGTCTCAACAGGTCGGGGTCAGTTTTGGTTCAGTTTCACCGATGACATCAACCTTGTTTTCGGGGGACAAGCTCTAAATTCCTAGACCTCCTGCTCGGCACCAAACAGCAGAGAGACACAGTCAACGACTAACTGGTGAACATAGTGCAGTATTTAGCAGCTAAAGAGTCAAATATTTTTCTCAGGAGTAAGTGGAGACCAATAGAGCTAAAAGGATGTCATCAAGCCTGAAACACAACTCCAAATGAGTTATAATGTTGCTTTATATCTCCTGGATGTGTAAATAAGCAACAGTTTGACTTGCACAACAGCTTAATATGGGGAAATGTAAATGTTGCGTTTACAGCTTGTTGGGTTGGTCCAAGCCAGACTTAAGGCTAAATGCAAACATAGGATCAGCAGTGTAGCATTGAGAATGCAGAGCTCTGCATTGTTGTACTGTTTGTATATAGATTGATCACCAAATGTTTACATGGACCTCTTATTGTCACAGACAACTTGTGGACATTTTAGATTTGACGGTACATGTAGCACGTGACTTAACAAATGGGTCCATTAGGTTAAAATTGAACCATAAAGTCCATCTGTAAGCTTGAATGGATGTTAACGACTGACGGTTTGGGCATACATGTTACATTCCGCCTTCATTTTCTCTTCAAAACATGTTTTTTCAACGTGGTGAAGTGACACGTCGTTGCGTCAAACTCCCAAGCGGCGCACAGTGTAGTACAATAAATTATTAAAGCTAAGTAAACAAAACACCAGATAAAGATATACTAAAAGGAGCACATTTTTAAAAATGGCAAACATAGTTAAATTAGTTAACGTACACAAGATGGTAATTAAAGATGGCAGTTCCACATTGACGTGATCGTGCTCATGACTCTTGCCCTGTCTCACTTCTTTTTAGCAACTGGTGAGTACCGTTTTATTGTAACCGAGAGGAAGGATGGTCAAAGCTATGATTAATAAGACACAGGTTGTATGAAATCTGAATTTCCCTTTTTTAGGCTTCAACGCCTCAGCAGAGTGGAGAGTTCAGGTAACATGGGAGTTTCTGAAACACAGAAGGTTAAGACTTCAGGGAGAAAAATGTGAGCGCGTGATGAGAGGAGAGAGGGAGCAGCGGTTGGCTGCGTAGGGAGAGGATTTGATTGGGAAGGCGACCGGGGGTACATGTGGGCGTGTTGAAGGAGCTTTTGATCTTGGTGTGTTCACAAGTGTGTGTGTGTGTGTGTGTGTGTGTGTGTGTGTGTGTGTGTGTGTGTGTGTGTGTGTGTGTGTGTGTGTGTGAGCATGATGGGTGACCTTGAGAAATGCACTGGATCTTAAAAGATGTCCTGAGTGGAAGATTGCTGCTATTAGAATCCTGGACGGAGATTGAGGTGCATGCATGGAGAAGGACACAACGCCCACAGCTATCTACCTACCGGCACACACACCTCCATGTCAATACACACACACACACACACACACACACACACACACACACACACACACACACACACACACACACACACACACACACAATAAAACACCAGTCTTTATTAAGCTGTGGAATTACAGTACAGAGCCTTGTGGTTGCATCAGAGGTTGCTCACAAAACTGAATTTAACAGTAGTGCTGAACAATTCTGAAAAACTATCTAATTGCAATTTTATATATAATATTCGAGGGAATCATCATCATCATTATTTTCATTGAAAGATATATTTAAATGATTATGGTGTGATTCATGCAGGGATCTGTGCAAAACACAGATGTTTTCATAACGATACAACAACAGCACAACAATATTATATTTAGAATGGTATTTTTTTCACACACATTTCACCTTTTAACAAATAATGCACCTCCTGCGGTTTGTAAATTGCTGGTGGTCATTTTAAGATTTTGTTCAAATTTCCATTAATTGTGCAGATACACAGAGGTTATTAGGCTTTTACGACGTTTGCCGCTGGTGTTGTCTCACATGTACGGTGTGGCATGAAGGGCACGGTACCAGTCAGTATTGAACAAGTGGGCTTTGGTCTCAGGGCAAATAACCAGCAGGTGGGAACTACGGCTTCTGTGCAGTCTCACTGCTCTATTACGACCTCCTGACCTTCTTCCCCAACTCCTCCTCCTCGAGCCGTTTCTCTTCGTTTCACTCCCTCCCTCACGATAAATTATTCTCCCTCGGACTTTCCCTATGTTCCTCATTCTGCCCTTCCACTTTCCATTTTGCTTACTTTAATTTTCTTTCCCGGCTGCATTTTCTCTGACGTGACCCCATGTGCCTTCAGATTCTGTTGCTGCTGCTCACAGTTGCTGTCTGGCTGTCGGCCTCCTTAACTTTCCCTCTCTCTCTCTCTTTCTCTCTTTCTCTCTCTCTCTCTCTCTCTCTCTCTCTCTCGTCTGCTTGGGTCTGATTTTAAGGTCACCTGGTATCTCTCGCCTAACGCTCATAATATATTAGCATTTAGCTTTGCTTCATTATTCAGTCTGACACAACCGTCCCTGGAGTCATTCTCTTTCAAATAAACTCTCATATTGAATTTGGTAATGATTGAATCTTTCCTTTCAAATTACACAAATCTTGGAGAGAGACAAAGACCTCCTCGTTTTCCTGTTAAATAATTGAACACCACTGTGACTAGAGACTGCTCAGCCAGGTAAAGATTCATTTAATAATGAGAAAAGAGACACATTTCACAGATTTTCCAAGGTTTTTCCTGTCAAATCAATGCATATATATATACTGTATTTGTTAGTTTACAGTTACGCTATGTCTTTGTCTCATTCAGAAGAAAGCTTCTTACTTCAACACCTCACTCTGAGGATTACTAATAAGGTTTCTTGTTCAACCGCAGAAAGCAAAAAACGAAACTATTCGAGACAAACAGCCACAACGTCACATAACTGCACTTAATGTTACACTCTGCCAACAGCCATTATTGTCAAACTGCTTCTACAAAGCGGAGTTAAAAACACATCATGAATATACACTGGCTTCGTGAAAATCCAGCAGCAATTTATTGACCTTCAAGCTAAGCCTTGAACAGACACTGCCATGTTGTTGCTAGCTAGCAACACTACTCCAGGACTCTCAGTTCAATCAGTAAATGTACTTTCACTGGTTCTGAAGCAGCAGGCGCAAAAACAACTTGATCACTACTATTTATTTATCTTAACATCAAGATGTGAGGAGGCATGCGGTTTTTGAAACCAAACAAGGACCTATCTCACTGCCAGACTTCCATCCCCTCGGTCATTAACAGTAAATCAATAACCGAGTGTGTCGACATCCTTTTTCTGACACTCGAGTGTGAATTCCTCCAGACCTCTAATGATTTTGACCTCTTCTGTCTGTGCTGTGACCAGTGTTGGTTTGGTATTCACAGACATTTGCAACACAAGATTTCTGTCGTTGCTACAAATGAGACTCGTGTTACTTGATAAATCTCACTTCCTACGGCAAAATGTGACCTAAAATAAAAGCTTATTAGAGTGAATGATTAGAAATGGTGATCGTAGTACAGTACTAATCTCTGTTATTGCTGGTTGCAATGAGAGAAGTCGGCTCCGCCAACTCTGTGTGTGTGTGTGTGTGTGTGTGTGTGTGTGTGTGTGTGTGTGTGTGTGTGTGTGTGTGTGTGTGTGTGTGATTAGGGTTGTCAGGTTTAACCGATTTAACAGCGCTTACAAAACCTTTCATAACTGTAAGAATTATAGAAGCTACGATATCTATGGTGTCCTGACTCCTACGTTGTCTCTCTGTGAACACGATTCTTGCGAGTAATTTTGTTTGTGTGCAGTGTAATCCTCTCTCGTGTGTTTTTTTTTTCGTTTTTTGTTTGAGAGTCGTGCCGCTCTGACGAGAAGAGCTGTAAAAATGTAAGAAGGAAGTGATATTGCAGCCTTTATATCTGCCAATAAGAGCCTTACATCGGCAGTGTGGGAGCATTTTGGATAGCTACAAAATTACCAAGGTGTTGTAAGATAGATATCCAATTTGCAAAGGAGGCTGTCGAAAAGTGCATCATAATCATCTACCCCTCTATGCCCAAGTCAAGGTAAAAATACTTAAACTAGCTGGACCAAAACAGTTTAAACTCAGTTGATGATGATAATAAATACTTTAGTTAATTTGCTCTATTAGAAATATTCTGACTTAATAATCACGATATCTAAATGCCATATCGTCACATGCTCATGCTTGAATTAAGGATTCGTGTTTCTCAGTCGTCATTAAATGTTGATGTGGGTCATGAAGTTTGTGGCTCTGCTCACCTGTGCTTCCCCGTCGCTTCGCAGATGTAAATGCAGGTCAATGCGATTACCCTTTACTGTATATGTGTAAGTGAAAGTGCACCCGTGCCCATGTGATTGTTAATTGAATGGTAATGCAGGTTAAATAACATCACCTTGCGTTTTAATAATGCAACTCTATTAATGACCACACGCAGGATTCAGGAGCTCTAATTCCTTCACTCTACCTTTACTCCTCTGCCTTTCTCTATTGTCTTCCCCTTCTTCTCTCTCTCTCTCTCTCTCTCTCTCTCTCTCTGTCTCTCTGTGTGTGTGTGTGTGTGTGTGTGTGTGTGTGTGTGTGTGTGTGTGTGAGAGTGAGATAGAAATCTGTTTTAGTTATTTTGATGCTGGTTTGAATTGATGACATTTGAATACCCACACAAATTTGCTGTTAGTTATTTTAATGACTGCCCTGATGGCCTGTACTGTGCATGTAAGTGTGTGTGTGTGTGTGTGTGTGTGTGTGTGTGTGCGTGTGTGTGTGTGTGTGTGTGTGTGTGTGTGTGTATTACCATCTAATGCCATCTGTAGAACAGACCTTTGGGGCAGGGGGGACATTACTCATTATAGTTAGCTGCATGACTTGAAGGCAAGAGCGCTGTTAAAGTGTGTGCGTGTGCTCTTTGCCCACATAAGGTCAATCAGTGTCGCTTGTACGCTTCACTTTTCTCCTCTTGTCTTTCTCTCCGTCGCTCTTGTTTCGCTCTTTCAGCTGTGATTCTGAGTGGATGAACAGCTTTCTGATCCGTAAGGACTCTTTTAAATTAATGCTGTATTGCTATTGATTTCTCCTCTGATCCCTCCGTTTGTTCAGGCACAATACAAAAGCACGTTTTCCTGCGATGTGGTACGGAGCGCTCAGCTGATAGCTGTGATGGAGTGTTGTGACCCGGTCCTGCAAATTGGATTTTAATGAGTCAAGTATCATTTCTTGAACACTGCTCTCTGCTCCCCGCAGAAATTAAAATGGGCTGCCCTCGATGAAAGAATGGAAGAAAGGGTCAGGAAAGTAATGTTTTTGGCATTCGATCTGAAATTGTGTCAGACATATGGCCATTTTACATCACATTACATTTTGCCTTAAAGGAACAGTGTGTTGCATTGAGGGGGATCTTTTGGCAGACCTTGGATATAATATTAAAAGGTATGTTTTCTCATACAGTGTATATTGTGTATAATCACCTGAAAATAAGACTTGTTGTGTTTTTGTTACTTTGGAACGAGCTGTTGTATCTACATACGGAGCAGGTCAATTCGACTTTAACAGATGCTCAAAGGCAATGATTATCAGTGTGAGATGTCATTTTAATCTGTTGTGCATTTTCCCCACATTAAACATCCACCCTGCTGTGGGAATAATTAGTTGTGGGTGACTGTAGATGGACAGATTTTCTATAATGTCCTTCAGCACTGACCCCCTGTTCCACACACACACACACACACACACACACACACACACACACTCACAGACATACATTTCGCTCTGAGGGAGCACAGATTCAAACATTGCTTCTGCCTCACTGCCATACAATCAGGCTTGCAGAAGCCTAGGGACTGTTCCCCATTGGTGTGTGTGCGTGCTACACGGACATACAGAGACATCACAGTGCGTCACCCTCGCTTGCAGGACTGGAGGCATGTGGAAGTCACTTGGGGATGCCAGCACATATGTGTCACTTTGTCCTTTATACGTGTCACATATAACAAAGAGGCCAGCAGATGAGTAGCTGTGTAAACGTATGCAGTATCTGTTAAGGCTCTTGTAGAGCTAAAGGTTAGTCTCCTCTTTAATATGAAATCACTCTTTTCTTGGCTCCTGCTCTCGTTTGTACGGCAACACTCTCATCAATCATCTGCTCCATTGAGTGCCGGCCTCACCAGAAAAACTGGCTCGAGAATTGGTGCCCTTTAGCAAGGCAGCCGCGGTCATTTTATAGCATTTGAAAACAAATTCTAGAGAAGAGAGGCTTTATCCGTGAAGAACTTCCTACGGAAAGGCGCGCTGCGTTTCCAGGCTTGAGGAAGAGGAAGTGTGGCTGAACTTGCGTAACTGTGTGGAGTCGTGTGACCCCTGACTCAGTGTGTTTCAGCCTCTTGTTAAAGTGACTGCTGTTTGTTTAGTGAGGGAAAAAAGCCTGTGGCAAGCTGCTTTTCTCCTTCTTCGTCTTCTTGCCTCTCCTTCTGTTATTATCTCGACCTTGTTTTCTGCAAGCTAACTGAATTATAGAATGACCCCTGTTTTTCCAACAGATATAGCTCTCATTCTTAAAAACCTTTCCACCCATAAAAGCAAAATATGCAATACTTCTATTTAAGTATAATGTGTACTCACACGCTCTCCTGTCCGGCTCTTGAATCGATCACAATCATTTTCTCTGGTTGTTTCTATTTTCAGACTGTTTTACTTGTTTTGACCTCCTCTTTGTGATATTGTTGTCGAGGTTAATTGGACAGATTATTTTTACTCCACAGAAGATTCGGTTTGGCTCGTTTTTGCCGTAAAGATGTCGGAAGCTGCTTATAACTTGTTTTCACTCTAAATCAATTCATTTCGTTTGCGAGCCGCAACATAAAGGCTACAAACGACCCACAATGCAACACTCTCTGTAGGAGCCAGTGTCACATTCAGAAAGAATATGTGATGTTGTGAATACATAAATATCTAGTCCCAGAATCTAACACGAAGTAGTGTCTCATATCTGTGCCAATACAGTATTTATAAACATGTGATTCGCTCTTCTCCTTTTTGGTTTCACTTGCAGCCTGTCAGCTCCACTCTCAGATGATCTCGGGTTAATATGCCGCGTCAGCCGCACCTTCACGTGTGTGTATGGATTTTTCACTGAGAAGCTACTGAAACGCATTTATCTCCAAACGCGCACATCCTTTCCAGTCTTGATTCCTCGCTCTCCTGCTCCTCCACCCTCCGCTCGCTCCTGTTTCATCCTTGTTTTACAATTTCCGGCACTCTCAACCTGACCTGAGCCTTCCACCGTCTCCCCCTTCCCTCCCCTCCTCTGTCTTTACCTCCCCTCCTTTTAAACACTGAGTCATGAATTTATTATGCGAATCAAAATAGAGCAATGACTCTTTGTCCCCATCTCTGCATGCCATTGGTCTAGAAATGAATAATTCAGCCAGGAGAATTTTGGATCAGGAGAAAAAAAAAGAGAAATATTTTGGAGCCGCACTATTCCGGCTATTTTGGAATGGCGAGCTGTCAGCGCCTCTCCTGTAGCGCTCACTCTTTCTTCTCCCTCTCTTCTTGCTCTCTATCATTCCTCCCACCAGTTCAATCACTATCACATGAGGAGAGAACAGATTATTCTCTGCCCTCGGGAAGGACTGCGTAGATATGATGGGATTGTCAGCCTCGTTCTGTGTGTGCTTGTTGCTTTTTATATGTAAATGCTATTTGTGTGTTTACATTTGTTGTGTTTGTTTGCTGTCTTTACGATGTTTGTTGATAGGTTTGTGCATTTTCAAGTAATAATCCTTGAGGTTGTTTGTCAGTACTTAAGTGGTGATTATGAATCCTGTTTTGCAGATTTGTACTGAATAGCTTTGATGGCATAGCATGCAACAGTTTATTTCACCGGCGTTCTACTCAAAAGACCGCCATTGATCTCATCACGGAGAGCTTCCCGTCTCACTCTCTTTGACTCGCTTTCGATGTTTGCCGTTTGAGATGTGGAGTGACACGTATTGAATGCCCCAAAAGGAGTTCCTCTAGCTCTCAGTTTGCATTTTAAATGAAGAGGAAATCACAGGGGAGAGGCTAAAGTGCTTATCTCTTCACATCAGACGGCCCGATTGGGAGGCAAAATAGTGCCGCGGGGGATCTGAGGACCCTGCTGGGGTGCGACGGAGGCCACCGGGCGGTCAACCACTCTATACATAGTCTTCACATGGACAAAAATACAGACACACAAATCTCTGTGCACACATAAGGTCCCCCGCCTGGATACACACACACACGGATGCAGATGCACACTTGGATGATTATTCTCGGCCTCCTGGGGCATCATTGAAACTTTTCAGCCGTGACCTCGCTAAGAGGGAGAAAGCGAGCGAGATGAGCATTAGAGGGAGCATAAATGAAAGAGTCCTTGAATTTCAACCGGATGCTCCCCGGGGAGAACTCCCATCATCTCTGTGTGTCTTCAATGCCACGAGTCCCACAGCAGCCTTTCGGAGCTCAAGGACCCTGACTGCTCTGATATTCTGTCAGGGAATCTCGTCTGCCACCGCTCACTTTCTAGCTGCTTTTTTTTTGGGAGAAAAGTAATTTGATGAATCAGTGGCAAAGGGTGTCTCTTATCCGGTTTTAGCGCTGGATAATGACATTCCTCCAGCGGTAGCCAATTCTTCCAGAGCAGAGGATGTACCAGAGGATAAATGTCACTATCTGTTATCAGTAATGTGATCAGGGTTACAACTACATCATCCCCATAGTAGTGTGTGTTTCTTGCAATGTGTGTTTCACGTTTTGTAGATTTAGCCACCCTTTTCTGTCAGTTATGATAATATTGCACTGCCCCAGGTGAGGTAGGTTGAGAACTGAGAACACAGCAACTACGTTGAAGACAGGTTGTAAATACAGCAACAAATTAGCCAAATCAACACCCAGTCTTGAGGCCGGACCAGCTGCTTGCAGGACATATGCTTCAACAATGTGAAGCACCATCATGTTGTCTGAGCCCCAGAGAGTTCAGCTCACCTCCAGTGGCATCGCTTTACTTGAGCTGGGTGGTGGGAGGTCGTGGGGGTCTGTGTTTTTCAGCACTGTACACCACTTGCCCTTTGCTTCATTTCATTTGGGTTTCACACAGCGATGCACAGAAGGTAAACGTAAAGCTATTTGATGGAGGCAAACATTCAGTGTCCTTCAAGATCCCAACAAAAAGAGTTGTTCGCTAGCTTGCAGGATACAAACATTCTTTCCAGAAACATCCTTTCCAGAAACTTCTTCCCCTGTGATCCCACTTCTCTTCCTCCTCCTCCTCCTCCTCCTCCTCCTCCTCCTCACAATGATCTGTTTCTTATCACCATCTTGCTCTACAGTGTTTACAAAGCCTTCACAGCCATACGTATGTCTACATACATGTGTATTTATGGGGGTTTCTGGATCCTCCTCAGGGATCTCTGGTGAGAAAAGGATCCAGGAATTGTGATTAGCACCTAATGTCCTGTGAAGCACCATCTTCGTACACACACACACACACACACACACACACACACACACACACACACACACACATACAGTATGCTCTGTTGGTGTTGTCCAACCACAAGCTGAACGGTTTTATCAGTCCTCAGGGATTGTCGCCTTTGTTTCCTCAGTACAAAGGATTTCGCTCTGTCCCGCTCTTTTTTTATTCTGCATCTCCATCCTTGTCACTTTCCATTTCTCTCCCCACGTCATCTATTCCCATTTTTTTTTCCTGCATTCACCTCTTTTTCTCTGTGCTTCACACCCCCCACCCCCTCTTTCTGCCCCTTCATCCCCACATCTGAAACGGTAGCGACCGCCCCCATTGGTTGCGCAGACGGAGTCAGTGAAACAGGCAGCCAATAAGATTTTGGGCTAACAAGGTCACTATTATCCATGAAGCGCTGCAATTACTCTGCCGTCTATGTCCCTGCCATGTATGCATATGCAATGCTTTCCCCGTCCTTGCGCTTCTACTGCACATTTCTACTGTACATGAAGGTCCTTCTTGGATATATGGTTTATTCACAGCAACAGCTTGACTGGGAGTGAAAGGTCATTTTAAATGCTGAGGGATCATTTGATGTCAAGTTATTCCATTTTCTACGTTTTATTCTGTGCATTTTTAGGCAAAATGCAATTTTAGAAAATGCAATTGAGAAACTATTAGTGTCAGTTTATGCATTCAGGTCAAAGCTATGTACATATTCATTGCAAATTCTCCCACATGTGAATCCGGCACCACGCGGCTCTTCAAAGACTGGGGATGGAAAGCTGTCACACTCCTCCCCTCCCCCTTCTTTCTCCAACTCAATCCTTTTCTCGCTGTTTACTTGCCGCACAGACAGTTATATATTTGTACCAGTCAGTCAGCCAGGCTGCGCACGGCTTTCCTCTTTTCCTTCTTTAGACAGATATTGCCTTTTCACTCAGTAAAATTCCACCGACGTCTTCGTTTTATGAACGGAGAATATTTAGAATACAACATTTCTCGCTGTGTGTTATCGAGCAACATCAGGATTCCTGGGCCTCTCTTCTGGCATCTGACTGAGCGTAACCTAATTTGCATCATTAGATTCTCTCAACTGTGGAATAGCTTTGACCTTCCTCCATCATTAGTGACAGAGTGAGACAGTCAAAGTGTCCCTCTTACCTCCCCCCCTGTTCGCTCTTTCCCTCCTTTTTAGATACTCACTTCTTTGCTGTCCTTCATGTCCCTCATCTCCTCCCCAGATACCCAAATTTATCAGTCGCTCACATTGTGGTCATATTATGCAGCTCTGCACTTATCTTTTTCAATCTCCTCCCTTCAGTTTATTGTGATAGCGCTTCTTCCTGCAGTCGGCGTATTTGCGGCGGTATATCGAGGAGGCGTCGTCTGTCTTGGTTTTAAATTCCCTGTTTGGCTTTCACATATCTAACGAGCTGGAGAATTGAATTAATTTATTTTCTTCTCAACACCGAAGGGATATAAAAACACACTACCGCAACTCATACACACTCCCAAACATGCACACACATACACACACACACACACACACACACACACGCTGAGCTGCACAGGGTGAAAAAGGGGCCGTTGCCTTTCAGGTGAGATGTCTCCAAGGAAATGTTTTTCTTTGCAGCTATCGCCTGGCTATCATCGCAATCTGCGGCTGCTCCGTCGGTGCTGAGAAGAAGACGTGATTTCACTTCCAAATGACCAACCCTCAGGATCAGCCCACCATTTTGTCATGTGGAAATTCATTAGCCTTTAGAAAGGAAATGACACCAGAAATGAATTCCCTTCAAATCCCATCTAGAGCCCGGTAATCACAACTGCGACGACGGTCTCCTGTTTACGTGAAGGAGAGATTTGTCTTCTGTGACAACGATATAAGACCTCATTTATCAGCACGACCCACACAATACTGCAAGAGTACTACTACTACTACTACAGCTGAATATTCTGCGAGTATTTCACAAATGTGAGGAAATAGCTCAAGGCGCTGATCAAGCTTTTTGGAAGCGCTGTCTGAGATAATTAATGAGTCATTTCAATCCACGCGAGTAATAAGGCCACAGATCCCCAAAGGGCAAGACTAATTCAAGGCTGTTCAGTCACTTGTCAGACTGTGTGTCACTCAAAAGGATTGGTGTCTGCATGTGTGAGTTATTTTCCCTCAGACGGGTCAAGTTTGATTAGATTGATTTGTATCTCCCTGCTATTCTTAACTCTTTCCCTCTAACTTGAACTCTTGCTCATAGTGTAATAATCTGCACTTGTTGGTTAATTACACCTCAGGATAAACAATTGCCACACACAATGCCTTTCCTGAATACACTTTTAAAAAGCCATGTAAACACAGGCTTATTCGTGTGCATGCAAACAATTTGTGCAGCTTCAGTAGTGCACGTATCAACTTAATGACTTAAGTCCTCTGTCTGCCTACCAGCTGGCAGGTGTCCAAACGTCTGATCTGCATCTCCTGATCTTTCCTGAAATGACATTATGAGCACATATAGCAGCGTATCACACAGACCGGCACACATGTCATCTCAACACATCACAGCAACTCTGCTCGGACTCAGAGAACAGAAAGATGATTTTTTTTTTTTTATCTTCAGGATGTGGGAATGGGCTCTGTAGTTGCTCCAACCTGCTCGTTAATGAGGCAAAGTCCCATCCTGGATAACAGGACCACGCTTGTAGTGGCACTGCCCTACTGAAGCTGCTGAATGCAGATGAATGAAGTTGAATTGTGTTGACAAGTGAAATCCCTCGTTTAGGGAAACATTCTTGTACTTACGCGTGGGCTACGTAACAGACACATTTCCATCGTGATAACCAAAGTTTTACTCATTCACTCTTACGGACTTGCCCAAAAGCATATGTCCATGTATTTAGGCTTTGAGTGTTTATGTACATGTGAGTCAGAGCTGCCAGTGAATATATGTTGGGAGCAAGGTAGAAATAGATTTTGGGGGTGCACTTAAAACGAGCAGAGACCTGAGCGGAGACCATATGGTTGCAGGCAAAGTTACCCATCTAATAAGCCGGATTCCTGGGCCGTGCTCTGTTGTTTGTGTACTACACTGTATGTATCTGCCTCTCTCTGTGTGTGTGTGTGTGTGTGTGTGTGTGTGTGTGTGTGTCTGTGTGTTTTCTCAGTATGTGTATCCATGTGCTCAGGTTTGAGCCAGAGAAAAGCAGCTCAAAACACTGCAGGGTGTGAGAATCATCAGAGTAGCTACCGCTAATTAAATGTGCCAGGCCTTTGTGTAAAACAGAAGGATCCATGTTGTGATCCAGTAAATGTGAGCACTGACTGGAATCCTCTTTGTTTTGAACACGTTACAAGTTTAGATGTAACTATTAACCCCTTTCGACCCACTGTCTACTGTAAAGGGACATCAAATATGTTTTGGTCTGTGCCGATGGAAATGGTCACTTACTCCAGACTAAAGTATCTCAACAACTATCGGAAGGATTTCTGTGAACGTTTGTACACACATTTGTGACGCTCCGAGGATGAATCTTTCGGACTTTGTTGACATCAGCATGTTAACATTGTCAATGTGAGCATCTTAGCATTTAGCTCAAAGCACCAATGTGCCCTAAGTAGTCTCACAGACTTAGTTTTGTTGTCTGTTTAGATCATATTATCCTCATGGTTTATGTGGTTATGATAGTCATGTCAACCATAAAACATGTTTTCTATATCATAATGTTTGTGTTATCAAAAGTGCTGAGGTTAATCAGCTTCTTGTAAATCCAAATCAGATGTTTAGTACTTTGATTTGGGGGATGAGAAGGAAAGTTCTGGCAGGACTGAGTAAAGTTAGACACACGTCTGACGGGGTTTAACTTCAGGAGAGCATCTTTCCTTTCTGACACCTGTTGTGTGTGTATATACGGATTGTCTTCATGTATGAATGGGAATTATTTCTTTGTTAATCTCAATGTGTGTTTGTTCCATACAGGTCAGTAATGCAAGGCTGCCACAGACGGGGCACAACAGAGTTATAGATAAATTCAAAGATGTTTGTTCTACTTTTGAGAACAAACATGTGTTTGAAGTGATTCATTGGATGATGCAGTGTCTTGTTTTTGTTTTTCCCTTTAATCCCACCATCCCTCCGTGTATATTCGTCACAACTGTCAAACACAGTCTCTTCTTCAGCTGTCAGATTACACCCAGAAAGAAAGCGTGTAGGATTCCAGTTTAATCTATTTTGGGTGCACGGGGGATTTCTCGTAAAGGTTGAAATACCAATGCTGTGAAAGCTGAGACACTGAAAACTATTAGCGATTAGTTTTGTGACCAGGAATACTTTCTACCAATTTCATGTTTGACGATTGTCTGTTAATGTAATCTGACTGACTAGACAGGACACACACACACACACACACACACACACAGATGGTTGTTTCGACAGGTGGATGGTTTAGCAAAACAGATTCTCTTTCTGGTCTCGCTTGCAGTGAGCAACAAAAAAATAATTACTGCAGAAATAAATTAAATAAAGATACTATCACTACCCCCCCCCCCCCCCCACACACACACACACACACACACACACACACACACATACACACACACACACACACTTCATTGATGTTTGTCATG